>NC_044033.1:143665404-143883387 GCF_901765095.1 Microcaecilia unicolor
GGTGCTTCTGCTGAGCTGGCTTGGCGATATCAGTCACAAGTGCAGAAGTAGCGACCCATTCCTTGCTGCTGCTGGTCCCTGGACTACATAAGGGGGGTAGTGGTGGTGAGAGGGCCTGAAGGCTCCCTGGGGTGTAGGTGGGCGCATGTCTGAAGATAGATACTCTTTGGCAGGCCCTGCGTGGCAGGGATGGGTGAAGAATGTATGGGAGTCACTGCCTGGGGTTGGTAGCTACCAAGAAAGTGAATGGCCGCCACTGTATGTCCCCCCCATCTCCAAAGAGCAGGCTGCTGGTGAGAGAGAGCAGAGGCTGAGTGGAGTTGAGGGGCTTCAGAAGACCATCCGGATACATGTAAAATAGTTCTCTTGTGCAGGCACCTCTTCCTCCTCCTTCCCTCTTCCCCCAGGGGTTCTAGGCATGCGCTTAAGAACTGTGCTTAATGCACACCTCTGAAGTGCATGCATCAGACACTATGCTCCTGACGAACTCCATAATGCTTAATGCTACGACTGCACCTAAATTTGCATCTCATTGGCACTGAGAATTAGGGAGTTCCTTCACCATGCTGATCTGGTGGTATTTTTCTGGCGCTGGAGTTTTGAGCATCCGCCTATGGGAGCAGAAATCAGGTAAACAGGAGCAGAGGGATCAATAGTTTTATCAGTTGAATTTATTTATATATATATGGAGATCTCCTCTCTTGAAATGTCCCTATGTTCTTAGGAAAGTGGGCTGAGGCGAGAGGATAATGGACCCACAGGTTCTACTCACCAGGACAGAAGGCAGCTCAGACAGGCAAGGCAGCAGCTCAGGCAAGTGGCAGCAATGCAGGCGGGCAAGGCAGTGCAGGCTGAGCTTGATATCCAGCAACAGCAGAACTCCTCATTAGCACCCTGGGGAGAGAGCCAATCAGGAAGTGCTTTGGGGCTGGCCAATCAAATGCAGCACAGAAGGGAAGGAGAAGCAATGACAGCCACAGGAAAAGCCAGTAAGAGGAAAAAGAAAAAACCTGCAAAAATGTAAAATTTATTAGCCTTGATTACTTTTCTAATAGCGATTAATAAAATGTCATGATAATCACGATTAACATGCATCCCTACTTATAAGTAAAGCAAATAGGGGAACAAATACATTTTAGGCTTATACAGGTACATGAATACATTTAGAGCTTACATATCTATATCTCAGTCAACCAGTAAAGCAAGTAAGTCAGGGGTCAGGCTAGAAAAAAAACAGAGAGTCAAGCAAAAGCCTGTTAGAACTGGATATAGTTGAAAGATGGTATAACAGAGTCCCCTCCCTTGTTCACAAACAACCCAGGTTAAAAAAAATATGTTAAGGGAAGTCAAAAGGTTTTGCTTCCCTATATGATAACTGATGAAGCAGGAGGCACTGCCATAGGTAAGTAGGCCAGAAGTGAGAAAAGGCAGGGGTTCCCCTGCTGTAGAAAAGTACTAAGAGGTGCAGAGAGCAGGATCTAATTGTAGTCTAAAAGTATAAACTATATAAGACGCTCTAACTGGTGCGACACAGGAGTTGTCAGAAGTCACTATAAAAGGTATATAATGAAGAATGAACCTGTATTAATTCAGAATTAAGTTTGATTTATTATACTCTTCTTTGTGGCACCACATCATATAATTAATTAATTAAAAGTTAATCTCATTCTGGTACTTTAAGATTTATTTGCATTGAAATGTATTAATTACTGTTTGGATTAATAAATTACCAAAATTGGTTTTTACTAACAGTTCTGAAACAGAAAAGTGAGATCTACTTGCTGGTTTAGAATGGTACTGTATGAGAAATTTTGAGATATAACTGTACACAATACTTACATCTAATGTAATCCTGTTTCAAAACCCCAGATTCCATGATCCGGTTCCTTTATTTCCTGCTCTTTTCTCTAGCTAAAAACCTCCCAAAACTAGAAATTCTTCTTAATTACTGTCTCTTCATGTTCAACTGTACATCGCTGCGTACGTCTAGCAGCGCTTTAGAAATAAGTAGTAGTACTAGTAATAGTTTACGGCAGCCTTGAAAACATCTAGCCAACTGCTCATCCTTATTTGTACATTTGTTGTTTTGAATAGTTGTGGATCACTTTTCTTACCACCTCTGGAAACAAATTGGTAACAAATTTATAAATAGCAGTACTGGAGGAATTAAATGTCCATGTGCCTTTCAGCCTACATTACAGGCTGTCAATCAGGATTGGAGATATTGTTGAAATGATCTAAGATCACAATATTTTCATTGGTACCCCATACAAAGTTCAGTATAATAGTATTAGTAACCAAAATGTAATCAGTAAGAGTATGATCTATGTTCTTGGGAATAGTAGGAGCCCAAGAGAAGACTAATTGTTAGCATAAAAAGATGAGAACCAGGGATGTCTGGTTCAAATCCCAGGGCTCTCCCATATGATTTTGGGCATGTCATTTAACTCTCCAATACCTACTGACTTCAGTGTAGTTTGCCTCAAACTACAACTTGGCTTCAATATCAAATCGAAGCAGGAAACATTTTTCCAGCTGGCACCTACTGCACCCAAACACTAGGGAGGCAGTTAGGGATGCTAGGCTGCATAGAGAAGGGTATAACCAGCAGAAGAAAGGAGGTGTTGATGCCCCTCTACAAGTCGTTGGTGTTGCCCCACTTGGAGTATTCTGTTCAGTTTTGGATGCCGTATCTTGCTAAAGATATAAAAAGACTGGAAGCAGTGCAAAGAAAAGCTACAAAAATGATTTGGGATTTGCGTTGCAAACCGTACGAGGAGAGACTTGCCAACCTGAACATGTATACCTTGGAGGAAAGGAGAAACAGGGGTGACATGATAGATACAGATGTTCAAATATTTGAAAGGCATTAATCCGCAAACGAACCTTTTCCAGAGACGGGAAGGTGGCAGAACTAGAGGACATGAATTGAGGTTGGAGGGGGGCAGACTCAGGAGTAATGTCAGAAAGTATTTTTTCACGGAAAAGGTGGTATATACGTGGAACGCCCTCCCGCGGGAGGTGGTGGAGATGAAAACGGTAATGGAATTCAAACATGCGTGGGATAAACACAAAGGAATCCTGTGTAGAAGGAATGGATCTTCGGAATCTTAGCAGAGATTGGGTGGCGACACCAGTAACTGGAGAGTAAAACCAATGCTGGGCAGACTTCTACGGTCTGTGCCCTGACTGTGGCTGAATAAATATGGAGGGGCTGGAGAGTAAATTTTTTTTTTTATTATTATTTTATTTATAAGTTTTAACAGATTATTACAAGAACACTTGTAAATGAAAAAATGGAAAAAAGTATACATATTTTTCATAGGAAAATCAATATATAAGAAAACTACTTAATCTCGTCCATTTCAAGTCCACAATTTGGGAGAAAAAACAAGGTACAATTCCAGGAAAATAATTTTTTCATGAATACAAGATCAAGAAAAAAAAAAAAAAAAGAAGAGAACATAACATGCCTTATATTCCTTTTACGGAGTAGATGTAGACAAAGCCTGGAATTGCTGACTAGAACTAGCCGCTAACTTAGTATCAAGAAAATTATTCAGCTGACATGCATCGTAGAAAATATATTTGACTGAGCTAACTTTAATCACGCATTTACATGGAAAGTTTAACCAGAATAAACCTCCTAACTGTGAAACCCTCGGACGGAGTTTCAGAAACGCTTGACGTCTCCTTTGTGTAACTCTGGCTATATCCGGAAATATTCTAATTTTTGTATTCATAAAGAGGTCATCTCTATGGCGAAAAAATTGTTTAAGAACCCAATCACGGTCGGGTTCTAACACAAAGGAGACAATCAATGTTGCAGGAATCGTTGTCATTTCTTCTTTTTGAAGTTCTTGTGTTAAATTCAGCATGTCGAATGAAGCATCAGGTCCTTGTTCTGGTTGGTCCACTACACCCTTTTGTTTCTCAATTTTATATGGTGGCAAATAATAAATTTTAGAAATCGGAGGGTATGCTTGTTCTGGAATTTTTAATATTTCTGATAAATATTTTTTAAACATTATTAGTGGAGCCATTTGAGTAGTTTTTGGAAAATTAATCAACCTAAGAGTTTTGGCTCTTAGTTGATTTTCCAAATTTTCAGTCTTTTGGTGCAAAATAATGTTCTCTTTTATCAAGTTTGATTGTATTTGTTGTAAAGTTTTTAGAGCTTCATTACATGAAATTAAAGTTTTTTCGGTGTTACTCATTCTGGTTTCTAAAACTTCAATTTTTTCCAAAGGCATCTGAGTTACCTGTAGCACCTGAGATATCTTCTGTGTAAAAGAGTTCTCAAGTCCCACCAAGGCTTCCCAAATCGAATCAAGAGTTATATTCCCAGGTTTAATAGGCAAAAATGACTTACTGGATATAGCAAGCTCAGTCAAAACCTTCTTCATTGTCTGTTCCTTGGTCCCAGCCAGCAATTCCCTAGGTCTTGCTCCTCCGACTTCCACAACCGGTAGTTCCTGGTCTGCTGCAGTTCCCTCAGCTGAATGCACTTCCAGGTCAGAGACACTGAGTGCTTCCTGCCCCTGCTGTAGACCCCTTGCCGGCATCATCGGAGGACTCCGCTGCTCGGGGCTGAAGGTGATGTCGGCCTCAAGCTGAGGGAGCAAAGAACCTCCCATTGCTCCCTCCTGCAGCGAGGAATCTTGCCCCGGCATTCTCACCGGCAGCGCAAAACGGTCCATCGGTCCCGAAATCACGGCAGCTGTGGAGGGAGTCACTCGCTGCCTGCCCCTCCGTTTCGGCATCGCAAACAAGGTAAAAAAGAATTTTTTCAAAGGATTGAGGGGAAACGGGTAACGAGCCGTCTGGCTAGCGTTCCCTTCCGGACGCCATCTTGTTTTCTGGAGAGTAAATTTTAAGGGGCTTCGACGTAAGCTTCAGAACTTTTAATACAGGAACAGTGCTGGGCGGACTTTTACGGTCTGTGCCCTGAGAAAGGCAGGGACAAATCAAACTCGGGTATACATTTAAAGTAGCACATACCATTTAAAATGAGTTTATCTTGTTGGGCAGACTAGATGAACCGTTCATGTCTTTATCTGCTGTCATTTACTAGGTTAATACTGAATCTGCTATTTATAAATGGGGTTACCATACTAAATATCCCCAATATTGTCTTCTTGTTTGAAAAGCTAACAAAGAGTCCTCGCCCCTATAGTTTTATACCCTTTCCAGTTCTACTGTTTTATCCTCTAGAGTCCCCCCCCCCCCCATCTGTGTGGCTTCTCATCAGAAAAAATGAATTTACCTGTAATGGAAGCTTTCTTATGCTAACACAAACAGTTATTCAACCCCACCTACCGGGAATCTCTCTGTTCTTTTTCCTTTTCTCACCTAACTATTGAACTAAGGAGCTTTGGAACTACTGGGCAACCATGCTTGAAAAGTCCAGGAATATTAATACCAATATGCAATGGAGGCCACTTTTTCAAGACTACTGCAATTCCGCCTCTTTGGCGCTTATCTGGGTACTCCGCCTATTTGGGCTTACCTAGGAATGTCAAATGCATTTCCTTCTAGGACGTTCTGTATTTGACATATTAAACAGAGGAGTCTACAACTTTCCTTCCCAGCACTTCTCCACTACAGGGGATTTCTTCTTCTTCTTTTTTTTTTTTTTAACATTATCTCCACGCTCCCCTAATGGAAACAGTAAAACCTTTTCTAGTCTTCTCTTGACAGCATCTGTATATCTTAGTCTGACAGAATAAAGGGAAAACCACAGGCATCTCCTCTGTTAAAATTTGTACTGAATGTACCCTAAAGTCACTCTATACAGGACCAGGTACCTTCTAGGAAGGTTTACTAATCCATACCAAAGACAATCATCTATGGGTTCCATTACCGTCATTTTCCATTCTAGGCCTTAGTAGAATTCACCTCTGCCTAGGCTAGTTCTGCTCTGACATTGCCATCTGTCAGTTCTTCTCATGAACTGTTTCACAGCAAGCTGCATCAGCAGTTATCAAGCTCCAAAGAGTCAATAACACAACAGATGAAGAAAAACAATGAAAGGTTATTTTCAGTGGCTTCTCAATCCTTTGGCAAACAGAAAACTTTGTATACTTTGACTTTATCTATAATGGTCATATCTATCTCTCAGATTAGAACATAAGAGTAGCCATACTGGGTTAGACGAATGGTCCATCTAGACCATAATCCTGTTTTCCAAACAGTGGCCAAGCAAGGTCACAAATACCTGGCAGAAACCTAATTAGCAGCAACACTTCATGCTACCAATCCCAGGGCAAGCAGTTGCTTCCCCATGTCTATCTCAATAGCAGACTATGGACCTTTCTTCCAGGAATTTGTCCAAACCTTTTCAAAACCAAGATATGCTAACCACTGTTACCATATCCTCCGGCAAGGAACGCCAGAGCTTAACTATTCGTTGAGTGAAAAAATATTTCCTCCTATTAGTTTTTAAGTATTTCCATCTAACTTCCACAAGCGTCCCCTAGTCTTTGTACTTTTGGAACAACTTAAAAAAAAAATCGATTTACTTCTACTCTTTCTACACCACACAGGAATTTATAGACCTCAATCATATCATCCCTCTTCTGTCTCTTTTCCAAGCTGAAGAGCCCTAACCTCTTTCGCCGTTCCTCATACGAGAGGGGTTCCATCCCCTTTATCATTTTGGTCATTCTTCTTTGAACCTTTTGGAATTCCTCTATATCTTTTTTTCAGATATGGTGACCAGAATTGAACACAATACTCAAGGTGCGGTTGCACCATGGAGCAATACAAAGGCATTATAGTATTTTCGGTCTTATTCACCATCCCTATCCTAATAATTCCTAGCAACCTGTTTTGCTTTTTTGGCCACCGCCACACACTGAGTAGAAAATTTCTGCGTATTATCTACGACACCCAGATCTTATTCTTCATTGCTGACTCCCAAGGTGGACCCTAGAATCAGATACTATGATTTGGAAGATTTTTTCCAATGTGCATCACCTTGCATTTGTCTACATTAAATTTCATCTGCCATTTGGATGCCCAGTCTTCCAATTTCTTAAGGTCTTCATGCAATATTTCACACTCCACAACCTCGAATAGTTTTGTATCATCTGCTAATTAAATCATCTCACTCGTCGTTCCGATTTCCATATCATTTATAAATATGTTAAATAGCACTGGTCCCAATACAGATCCCTGCGGCACTCCACTGTTCACCCTCCTCCATTGAGAGGAATGACTATTTAACCCTACCCTTTGCTTTCTGTCCAATAACCAATTCCTAAGCCACGCCAAAACCTTGCCTCCTATCCCATGACTCTAATTTTCTCAGGAATCTCTCAAGTATAATGGTAAAAGTAGGCCATCATCGTGTGGGACCTCAAGTCCTACAAGCAAAGCCATCCACACAATTGGCCCTTTGCAATTTCACTTTCCAGTTGTACTCATCACCCATCACGACAGTCTAGATTTTTCATAAGCTCACTCATATTTACATTGTTTCATCATTATCCGTCCTTATTATCCAAGTACATCTTTAGCACAATTAAAAACCTTGAAAAAGACAAACTTGCACTGGTTTGCTGCTCTTTATCTCATTTTAAATTACTCAGCAAATATCTCAATTCTATTTTCTTATTTCAGAAACAACCCCTGTGATAATGTTCATTAGCTTAATTTATTCAAAATGCCCAATCAACCATGGCTACTGGAACCTCGCCAGTTGGTTGGGAAAGAAAACCTAGCTACTCCCAGACTCCACTACCTCCACTGAAAAAAAAAAACAGCTGAGGCAACCAGTGTGTCACATTTGGACCCCAATACCTTAATTTAGTGTAGAAGTTATCAATGTGGGCTATCATTAAGATGTTGTTTTATTGTTAACACCAGTTACTGGTAACTACGCCTAGAACCACCCAATTATAATGTCCATTGTTGCACATCAAATACCTCCAACTTTTTATACACCAAAACATGTCTACATAAATATTTTACCTCTCATTGCATCTTAAATCCTTGTCCAAGCTACCTCCTGACTCCTTCCATTGAATGTCTAAGAACACATTTATCATACTTACTCAAACATGACATTTTTCCTGAATCAAAAGATAACATCATGTTAGTTCCCACCCTAAAAATCCAATAGGGGATAAAAATGATGTGACCAATTACAGATCAGTAGTATCAATTCCACTGATTACTAAATTAATGGAAGTTATGGTAGCACAACTACTTATGGAATTCCTAAGCTTCTTCTCATCCTATATAATAAAAAGCACCTCCAACGTTCTGAAGCTGACTCCGTGAAAGTGAAGCCTTGAAGCATTCATGCTCCTGCTGTATCCATTTCCTGAATTGACGTCACGTACTTCCATGTTCGTCATAAACAGCAAAGACCAATCTAATTTTAATATCTAATTTTAGGAGAGAAATTAGTAGAGGCAGAAAAATTCTTATCCTACAATTTGATATGTCCTATGCCTTTGATATAGTCCATGATATATTTGCGAGAACACTTAATAACATAGGAATGAATATGTGGCAGAATCCTTCAATTGTTCAAAGCTTTCCTCAAGTTAAGAGCATACCAAGTGAAATTCACAGGACTCATTTCCCCACCATGGATTTATTTATGAATGACATTTTTTACACCACATTAGCACAAGAGTGACTCAGGTTCAATGTGGCTTACATAAACAATTAAATGAATGATACATATTAAAAATTACATAAAAACAGATTATAAAGTAAAAGAAATAATGCTAAAACATTGGCTTTCTAAAACAAATACAACATATGCGGTGAATTAACCTGGATGCAACTGTTCTTAAGGGTAGATGGATAGAGAAGATTAAATCATAATTAAGTTTGTAAACAAAGATGTGAAGATGAATAAATATGAATAAATATTGGTACAATTAGGGCTAGATAAAATCAGGGAAGAAAGAAGAAGTGAATTGTTTGTATGAATGTATAATGTTCAAATTCTTTGTTTTCTGAAAGGCTAAATTGAAAAAAAATCAGTTTTCAGTAGGTTTCTAAAGGGCAGGTAATCTCTGCATTTAATTGCTTTTGGTAGAGAATTCCAAATTTTAGTAACTTGATACGAAAAACTGACATTGTGAATTGTTTTCCAGATTACATTCATACAAATAGGTTAATACAGAATGCAATATTCTCTGGATGATGATACGACATTACATGGGTGTAATTCAATGAGATTGCTCATATGATAGAGCAGAATCATATAGAATTTGGTGAATAAGAACACAGAACTTGAAATATATTCTCTTTTATTGGTAACCAGTGTAGGTTATACAGAAGAGGAGTTGCTTTGGTGAAGGCAAGGTGAATCTACAAATGAGGCGTGCAGCGCTATTTTGAGCAGTTTGTAATTTTTTAATTCCTGCATAAATGGAGTTGCAGTAGTCGAATTTTGTTAGTACTAAGAACTGAACCAAAGTATGAAAGCCTGATTTAGTGAAAAAAAGGTCATAATCTCTTTAGTTTCCAAAACGAATTAAAGACACTTGAGACCACCTTAGAAACTTGACTTTCAAGGGTAAGTTATTTATCAAACGTGATTCCTAATATTTTCATTGATGATTCAAAGGGTAAATGATGTTCTATAATGTAACATTTGTAAGATTTCTAGGGTGGTGAGGGTTAGTTACTATGAGTTTTAATTCAAAATTAGATGCCCAAGATTCTATTAATTTGATGCCTAATTTGAGATCCTTATTTCATATAATTATTTAGAGAACTAGTGGAACCCAGCCCGTTTCCTCAACAATGAAACAGGCCCTAGAAAGGCTCTCTTGTAAGCGATTTTTTGTCTCTCCCCTGCTCTCCCCTCCATGTCCAGCGATTCTTCCCTTCCCTCCCCTCCATGTCCAGCGATTCTCCTCTTCCCTGCCCTCCCATCCGTGTCCCGCTATTCTCATTTCTCCTGTCCTCTCCTCCTATCCCATCCATGTCCATCGATTCTGCTCTGCCCTCCCCTCGATGTGCCACGATTCTCTCTTCCTTTGTACCTCATCGTTTTCTGGCTAGCCTGGCTGGCTTCCCTTCTGTTGGTAACATCCTGACGTCAGCTCGCCTCCAGTGTTCCCTTCCCTATCACTGTTCCGCCCTCTGACATCATTACGTTTTGACACGAGGGCGGGGCAGTGAGGGGGAATGGAACGCTGGAGGCTGGCTGACGTCATGAGATGTTACGAACCCAGGCAGCCAGGCAGCAATGGAACGTTGGAGGTGCAAATTATTATATAGGATGGGATATAGAGACATCATCGGCATAAATGAATGACAAAAGACCATTTATTTCTAGTAGATTACCCAGGGGGATCATTATGATATTGAACAGGATGAGGGACAGAGGAGAACCTTGAGGTACTCCACAATCAGGAGACCATGTTGAAGAAATTACACATGATTGTTTGGCCTTAATACCTTTATTTATGAAGACAACACTACTATTTACATACCTTTCAATGACGATTAAGCAAAATTTTGAATATTGTTAAAGCAGGACTACACATGATAGAATTGTGGGAATCCACCTTCAAAGTAAACAGGGGAAAAGACAAATTCCTAATCCGTACTAATCCATTCAATCTTTGAAAAAGCATTTGTTATAGATCAATATAAGTTCCCACTAGAACACAACATGAAAATTCTAGGTATTGTAATCGATCAACACTTTCCTTTTGATCTGCAAGGATCTCTAGTGATAAAGAAAGTCTTTAAAGCTTTATGGAGGGTGAAAAGAATCATACCCCTTTGCTCAAAAGAAATTTTCAGAAACTTAGTGCAAACCAAAGTACTACCTCAATTTGATTATTGTAATGCAGTGTATGCAGGATGCAAGAACAGGGTCATAAAGAAACTACAAACTGCCCAAAACACTGCTGCAAGACTTGTAAGTAATGCCTCACGATTTAACAAGGTGTCACCACTCCTTTACTCATTACATTGGCTTCCGATCAAAGCTAGGGTTGCCTTCAGATTATGTGTCTTTGCATTCCAAATTATTGGAAGTGGTTCCCAAACCTGGTCCTGGAGGCACGCCAGCAAGTCAGGCTGTCAGAATACCCACAATGAATATTCATGAGATTTGCATGCACTGCCTCCACTGAATGCAAATTTCTCTCTGAATATTCATTGTGGATATCCTGAAAACCTGACTGGCTAGGGTGCCTCCAGGACAAGGTTTGGAAACCACTGATCTATGGTATTGCCCCCGACTATATGTTCCCTTTGATTGACCTCCCTACATGTAATTCCATCCCTGGATCCAGAGAATTCTAATTCTCCATTATCCTAATTGTAAAAATAATGTTTACAAAACAGTCCTCTCTGCTGATTTCTCTTATCAATGTACTAATTGGTGGAATCTTTTTCCAAGGGCTCTTAGATCTGTACATGATTACAGCTGCTTTCAGAAATTATTAAAAACTTTTCTTTTCAAAATGTTCCTGCAACAATATAATGGAAGTCAGGAATAACCACTTTTATGCAAAATGCTGATTCAAACTTTATCCTGTAATATATACGTACTAAACTGCCTGGATTGTAAGCCACATGGAACCTGAACTCTGTTTGGAATACAAATGCCATTATATACACACACACACACATATATATATATATATATATATATATATATATATATATATACAGTGGGGGAAATAAGTATTTGATCCCTTGCTGATTTTGTAAGTTTGCCCACTGACAAAGACATGAGCAGCCCATAATTGAAGGGTAGGTTATTGGTAACAGTGAGAGATAGCACATCACAAATTAAATCCGGAAAATCACATTGTGGAAAGTATATGAATTTATTTGCATTCTGCAGAGGGAAATAAGTATTTGATCCCCCACCAACCAGTAAGAGATCTGGCCCCTACAGACCAGGTAGATGCTCCAAATCAACTCGTTACCTGCATGACAGACAGCTGTCGGCAATGGTCACCTGTATGAAAGACACCTGTCCACAGACTCAGTGAATCAGTCAGACTCTAACCTCTACAAAATGGCCAAGAGCAAGGAGCTGTCTAAGGATGTCAGGGACAAGATCATACACCTGCACAAGGCTGGAATGGGCTACAAAACCATCAGTAAGACGCTGGGCGAGAAGGAGACAACTGTTGGTGCCATAGGAAGAAAATGGAAGAAGTACAAAATGACTGTCAATCGACAAAGATCTGGGGCTCCACGCAAAATCTCACCTCGTGGGGTATCCTTGATCATGAGGAAGGTTAGAAATCAGCCTACAACTACAAGGGGGGAACTTGTCAATGATCTCAAGGCAGCTGGGACCACTGTCACCACGAAAACCATTGGTAACACATTACGACATAACGGATTGCAATCCTGCAGTGCCCGCAAGGTCCCCCTGCTCCGGAAGGCACATGTGACGGCCCATCTGAAGTTTGCCAGTGAACACCTGGATGATGCCGAGAGTGATTGGGAGAAGGTGCTGTGGTCAGATGAGACAAAAATTGAGCTCTTTGGCATGAACTCAACTCGCCGTGTTTGGAGGAAGAGAAATGCTGCCTATGACCCAAAGAACACCTTCCCCACTGTCAAGCATGGAGGTGGAAATGTTATGTTTTGGGGGTGTTTCTCTGCTAAGGGCACAGGACTACTTCACCGCATCAATGGGAGAATGGATGGGGCCATGTACCGTACAATTCTGAGTGACAACCTCCTTCCCTCCGCCAGGGCCTTAAAAATGGGTCGTGGCTGGGTCTTCCAGCACGACAATGACCCAAAACATACAGCCAAGGCAACAAAGGAGTGGCTCAGGAAGAAGCACATTAGGGTCATGGAGTGGCCTAGCCAGTCACCAGACCTTAATCCCATTGAAAACTTATGGAGGAGCTGAAGCTGCGAGTTGCCAAGCGACAGCCCAGAACTCTTAATGATTTAGAGATGATCTGCAAAGAGGAGTGGACCAAAATTCCTCCTGACATGTGTGCAAACCTCATCATCAACTACAGAAGACGTCTGACCGCTGTGCTTGCCAACAAGGGTTTTGCCACCAAGTATTAGGTCTTGTTTGCCAGAGGGATTAAATACTTATTTCCCTCTGCAGAATGCAAATAAATTCATATACTTTCCACAATGTGATTTTCCGGATTTAATTTGTGATGTGCTATCTCTCACTGTTACCAATAACCAATTATGGGCTGCTCATGTCTTTGTCAGTGGGCAAACTTACAAAATCAGCAAGGGATCAAATACTTATTTCCCCCACTGTATATATATATATATATATATATAGTATTAATGTTTACTGAGGACGGTCATGGAGCACTCATTTTTTCCTATCGGCAGTGGAGACAGGATTGTGAATGATGGAAGCATTTACATCTTGTAAGGAAGTTGATACTTATAAGATTCTGAGACTATTATGTTTATTGTTTTTCTATGCCACCAAGATAAAATTGAAGGACTGTGCAATGATGGAAATTGAGTGCATACTATCCCAGTGAAGTTTATCCTGCACAATTTAGTTTCTGAGCATAATTTTAAAATGTATATAAAAATTAAATCACAATCTATATCTATAAGAAAAAAGTACTAAAAGAATTAGTACCCCAGTTCCTAGTTTTATGGTAAATATATTACATCTAATTCTTACATTCTAGAGCCTGCAGAAAACATTTAAACGTGCTTTTTGGATTTTAGATTGCTCTACAGTGCATGCAATCTAAAAATCTATGTCCTTGCAGGAGCTCAACAGAAGCTAAAGTATTTTCTGGCTCTGTAAAAATTATCACTTTTCAAAAATATCTGATATTATATTTTAGTTTATAAGGCAATTTTTGTTGTTTACATTAAAGAACTGAATTTCATAAGATCAAATGTGCTTTTTCCTGCTGTTCCTCCTCCCCTGATAGTACTATTAGTCTGAAGAGTTTGACCCTTCCCTTCCACCCTGCCTTCAAGCTTACTATACAGAGAACCCAGTTAGGGGGCTTTATCAGACAGAACTACTTAGCACTGGGTGGAAAGGAAAAATAGAGAATTAATTTAGATCTATTTTTGGTTATTTATGAAAAACAGAAAACTAAAATTCAGTGGATGCTTGATTAGTTATACCTTAATAGTCCTTGGAGGTTAATTCTACAAACAGCACCACCCTTCATTCTATTTCAGAGCATCGCTTATGCATACCATCAGTCTTTCCCTCACAGTTTGCATCCACAAGACAAAGCTCAATTTTCTTTTTCCCCAGCACTATAGGATGCACTTCCTTGTTCTATCTATGAAGAAAAAACTCTACAAAGGTTTAAGGCATCCTGTCTATTTTGCAGTTCCTTTTGATTTTAAATTTTGTAAACTGCTCTGCTGCCACTGTACTATGGGCAGTATAGCAAGTGCATCATAAATATAAATAAACTAGACCATCACTATTACTACTTCTGTTGCTGTCTAGATGGACATCCTGATCCACAAGACACTAACTGGATCAGTGTGAAGTTGCCTGCGGGTTGATTGCCAGAGGAAACGTGAGGAAGTGGCAAGACTGAGAAGCATCTGGAACAAGACAGACTACATTGATAAAATGCTTCTTGATGCATCTACAATTGCTGGACACAGATTACCAAGCTAGTAGAATCTACACCCGACTTAAGGATGCCATTCCAGGAAGAGAAGAAACTTGAACTTGTAACATTAATAGGTGTTTTAAGTTTTTCAAGGATGGGTTGACGCATTCCTCCTCTTCATCTCCATCTTTCATTGCCACTTTTACATTTTCTGCAAAAGGTGCAGATCACTAATCACTATACTTAAGAAGCAAAGGGTGATGGTGGTCAGTACCCTCTTCTGAAGGGCATGAATGGTTGACTATTAACCAGACATGCTATCCTAGGAATTGTGTTGTCTGTTGGATGTCAAAATGAGACAGAAAGACTGCTGAGACTCATCAAGCCTATTGACTACTAGCCAATGCTGCTCATCAGTGTTGGTACTGCTAGGTATCCCTCCAGACATATCTAAAGTGACTTAAAGACTGTTAAGCCAAGGCAAAGAAGCTCTCATTCTGAAGATGAATGGGATATAAAGCCTGTGTAGACAAGAGCATTTTGGCTTCATAGACCAGGGGTCAATATTCCAATGACTGATGAGCAGAGATGGCAATAAAAACGGTGTGAAACATCTTCTGGTTCACACTTGCTAGCCAACTGAGGTCTTTAAAAATTAAGATTTTCACAGAGGGTGGACATATTCCTCCCCTTCTACTGTCTTCCAATGCCACTTTTGCATTTCCTTCTTTCACTAACAAAGTCTTGTCATCCTGTTTTACCATGAGTTATTTTCTTCTGTTTGCAGTTTTGCTCTCCTGGCCACTTTCCTACTGTTTCATAGCCATGACAAACACTGCAGCCTGTCCTCTTAACGTGGTGTCATGTAGTTTTACAAACACTATCTTTTTAAAATATCATACTTTAAAAATAACCTAGAAGACACTTTTTCCTCTTACTTTTATTTACATTCCTAAGAAAAAGGTTTACTGCCCTTGAAAGATCTCTTTTTAGTGTCTCCCCACTGTCCTTCTGCATCCTCTAGATTTTCCCCATCTAGATACTCCCACTAAAATTAGTTTTTCTGAAATCTAGGATGTTTGCTTGTGAATGAACCACCACCACTTATGCTCTAATACTGAGCCACACCATTTGATGATCAATGGATCCCAGATGATCACTCACTATGACAAACACTCTCTATTTGTCAGCCTAGATCTAGTATAACTACCCTCCCCATATGGGTAACATTACCAGTTGTTGGAACAGTTATCTATACAGGGGATCCACTGACACTGCAGCAAGGCTGTCTTAACATCAGATTGAATTACCTAGCAACAGCACTTCCTCTTATGACAATTTTGTGAATGTCTTCAACTAAATCTCTTTCTTCCACCTGTTAAGTAAACACACTAGCACAAATGGTCCATTCTCGCTTTCCAGATAAAGCCTGCAGTTTTAATACCTGTGTGCCTCATATATGCTATTTTTGGACTCTGTGGAAAAAGAGTAAATAAACTATTAAATCATTTGTAAGACTTATCCCCAGAACCAGCCCGTGTAATGCATAAATTAAACAACCAGAGAAAGCATGCAGAACATGGCTCATGAAATTATTTCTAACCCACTAATGTGAATCTCTATGGCCTGGAATTTCTCTGCATGTTAATACAAACATATGTGTTTATGTACTTGTTTATATCTGTTGGTTCTCTGAGTACCTGGGATTGGGAGAGGATACGAGAGTGGAGGACTGTCTGAAAGGTGCAACTCCATAATTGTTATGTTACTGTGAATGAGTGTTTATCTGCTGCTGTTGGAAGAGAAATGAAACCACCCTCCAAATGGGAAAAGCAGTTCCATCTCCTGCCATATTTCTATAGCATTGAAAAGTGTCCCAAGTCAACCCCCTCCCCCTCCTATGACTACCGCTGCCTTGTAGTGCTCCGCCCCCAAAGCCTTTCCATTGACCAGATCTTACTCACCACCAGAAACTGCATGTGATCCAAAGTTCCCTCTATGCAGAGACAAAGTGTGCAGCAAGATCTATAACTGAAATGCCACATGGAGATGGGCTCTCCAATGCCATGCCTCAGACTCCTGTGCCAGTACTGGTGGCTCCTATCTGCCCAGCAGAAGCAATCTCTCAAGTTGCATAAGGATGGCAGTCTGTCCATGCTGCCATGCCAATTATTTTGCATCTGCATAGCAAGACTGGCCAACCATGGAGCCATATGGCAAGTGTAGAGATGGAAAGGAAATCCCGCTCAGAAATGTAACTGAGCTGCACATGCAGAGATGGCACAATGTGGCAGAGCCAGAGAGGAACACGTGACACTCTCAGAAGATAGCTGTGGTTCAGACTTTAGAAGAGAACCAAGACTCGAGATAACCCTAAGTCTGCAATCAAAGAATTAGCCGAGCTCCGTGTTCTGGAGCCACAGCAGATGCTATATTCTATAAGTGCAGGGACCATGCACCAGAAGGAAGTGTACCCACAAAAGGATTTTGTTGACCACTCCAAGAATGCTCCACATCCACAGAAGAGTGTGTGACCAACATGCAGAGAAGAGAAGATGTGCTACCTGAAGAGATGGAACCAAGAATCACAGACTGAGAGGGTACTGCACCCAACATCCTGAGATGAAAACAATGTCTTCTACCAGAAACAGAAAAGAACTGTATACACCAAGAAGGATCTCCACTCTACTTCAAGAAAAGGGTGCCTTGACAACCTGAGACGGAAGAGTTCCCCATCCAAAGATGGATCTAAGTTGTTCCTACTGAGATTGTTCTGATCTTATTCTTCAGACATTGCTCTGTGCTCAACATATAGGAATGAAGATGATTCCAGAGCCGCGCTGGACTTCCACAGCTGTGCTTGACACTCACTACAACTACTATTAATAATTTATACAATACTGTACACATTATACACAGGTATTTTCTCTGTCCCTAGAGGGCTCACAATTTGTTTTTGTACTTGGGGCAATAGAGGGTTGAGTGACTTGCCCAAGGTCACAAGGAGCTGTGTTGGGAATTGAACCCAGGTTGCCAGGAACAAAACCTGCTACGCTAACCATTAGGCTACTCCTCCACAGCTGGAGCTGTGCTGTATACCCAGTGATTTGAGTTGCACTGAATTATTAGAAGTGAAGACATGCTCAACATTTACGGATGGAGCTCTGCTCAGTGTCCAGAGAGGAGTTGTGCTCCACAATCAGTGACTGAGCCATGTGCAACATTCAGAGATGGAACTGTGCACAACACCCAGAGCTAAGTTCCACATCCAGAGATGCAGATTGCTCAATATGTAAAGATGGCGAGCCCTGCTCCACACCTAGAGATGGAACAGTATGCAACACCCAAAGACAGAGCAGTGCACAACATGGAGAAAAGGAGGCTAATTAAATATAGTCGGTAACACTTACTCATTGATAGGGCAGTGCAGTGAAAAGACTTGTTTGTGAGAAAAAATTCTTCATCTCGCATACCTACTATTAGGCTGTCCACAACGCCCACAGAACCACTAAAGAGCTGGATGAGGGAACAGGCACCACCAGATGTCATCTAGCTCTTTTTCAAGCTGCAGTAAAATACAAGAGCTAAAAATCTTCCAAGAGGAACCCCCTGCTCAACTGGCACTGAGGGAACTTAGGCAGGAGCTGACACAGAGTTGCTGCACACACCATCAACCATGTGCTTGGAGACAGAGAACATATTGAACATTCTACGCTGCACGATATCCTTAAGGGGTGAATCACAAGGACTACTTTTCTCTGTCTCCATCCACTGGTAGATAATCATAACCCATTAATCTGGACTTTCTGGTACGACAAGGAAATGTGTATTATGAAACATATCTAATAGACAAATGAGCCTCCTCCTATAACATTCTGAGATTAGAGGTTTAGAATTAAATGGAGTTCAATGATGTTAAAGCACAGGATTTCAGGTCTTTTTAACTGCAGAACACCACCTTCAACACATATCAATCTAATAACTTTTCAAACACTTAAGCACTAGTTGTTACAATCTAAAGGCTCAGCCAAGAAAAATAACTGTAGCAAAATTCAAGTGACTCCTTTCCAGGGCACATCAACTGTTTGCCTTGGAAAGTGCTATCAGTACTTTGCTTTTAAAAATGTATTCATCTGTTTCAAAGTAACACCCAAAACGCCATAGTGAACCGTTCTTCAAAAACGGGAAAATGAAGTTAGGCATGCCTCTGTGTGTTCTATTCCACAAAATATGCACCTACGATTGATTTTTCCTGTTTCTAATAAATTAGCAGGGTATCTGTCCTGAGATAATCTTATATACAGTATGCTGCACTAAATGGATGTCACATTTAGTACACATTGTTATATGACATACCTTCCCTGGTGTCTACTACTGGCAAACAGTTGACAGATTCTCACCTTGGCTGTAAAGTACATGGATTTGTACACTGCAGTACTAACAAATGACACGTAAATACATAAATATTTCTACTTTACTAAATGTATTGCTAATTAAAAAGTAACTGATGGGCTATATCTTGGGCAAGTCACATCAAATCATACTAGAAAGTGGCTGGTGCTGCGATAACCGCGTGGGTTTGCTGTGCGCTCTGGCAACTTTCTAGCATAGCTGAAAAATAGGTGAGGTCATTTTTTTTTCATGGCCATACACTAGTTTTCCCATTAGTGTGTAGCCATTACAGCTGGGAGCCCTTACCACCACCTATTTAGGAGGCAGTAAGGGCTCCCACACTACACCTGCAGTAACAGGTAGCGCACGGTAATGTGACCGCGCTACCCGATAAGCACAGGCATGCCTACATGCTGCCCCCAGACATACATCCCACAGCTAAAAATAATTTTTTTTAACCTCAACAGCAGCACACGCTGCTGGACGAACTACCACGGGACACCTTAGTGTATCTCACAGTAGGCCTGTGTTAGTCCTACTGTGCCTTAGTAAAAGGTTCCCTTAATCCTCCATTGTGTCGGGTACAATATTAAATTGTAAGCCTTATAGGGACAGGGAAAGTAGTACCTGGATGAAAATCACCTTGAGCCATTACTGAAAAAGCATGCGTAAAATCCAAAATACACATGGAGAAACAGAAAATTTATTCACTGGAAAAAATTGAATAGTAGTCAATAAGGGATACTATGCTTCAAGCCATTTTCTATCACACACTTTTAGCCAAGCATGTCTAAAATATTCATAAATTATTTTGTGACAATCATTCACTTCACCCTATTGTGCTGCCTCCAAAACAGATGTGAAAACCCACTCCTAAGGCTGTGTGCTCCACAACTTGAAACTGACTACTTTGCAAAACCAGTCAAAACATGAGTTGTTTTGTTGCCTGAAACACAAACAGTTTACATATATATCAGCTGTTAACCCAGCACAAGAAAAACTTTCCTTCCTAACTAATACAAAGATCTGCTTGGCCCTTTGCTATACCCTCAGGTATGGAGAAGAGAAAACACAGTACAGTGATAATTTGTATGCTATACTAAAAAACATTTTCTTTAATTCAGCCAGGAGTATTTAATAGTGTTACATATTTTGAGGCAAGAACCACGTTGTGCATAATTATTAAGACTATAATTACTAGATGCAAAGGCTACTTTTCTTTGGACAGAAATATTTGGCCTACCGCAGGCCAGTTAAAACCAAGTCCAGTAGCCATCACAGAGTTATTTTTATACTCGTAATTATGAAATGATAGAGAAAAATACCTACATAGAAAGTACAATGGATGGCATACTCTGGCCATCCACTACATATTTTATTGCTGATTGTAATTCAGGCCAGGCAGAAAAAGGAGACTTCAATATAATGAATACAAAAATGCACGCAAACCCATTTCTGACCAGACTTCCTCCACCCTAAAGAAACAGCAGCGTTCGGCTCCAGCAAAGAATGAGATCACATGTCTCTTCCTCGGCTGTCAATCGCCCGGCCTCACATCCATTTAAGTTTCACTACAAACGATACTTGTTTTCTTTGTGCATTCCTCAATGTTAATTTCTCTTTTAACAGTAGCAATCCCCTTTTGCTTCTAAAATTCCACATCTATTTGAGATACCCATGCTATCCGCTGGCAATATTTTCTCTAGTAATGAAATAAGCCAAATTGAGTGAAAAAAATGTAAAGGAAATGTCATGAGCTGTTAAAAAAATGTATGTAATAAAATTACAAATCAGTGTTTATCCTGCGGAAAGGAAATCGTAGGCTGCACGATAATGATTGCTTTTAATCATTTACTCTGATTCACATATGCATTTCCCCCAAATAAAAAGGAATATTGAGCCGTTTCTATGAATCGAAACGGACGACTGTATCATTTGAAGAAAATCTGGGCCGCGATCACCATCACCAGTATCATCACTCCTCCTTGGCTCGATTGCCTAGGCTGCTAGGCAGAAATAAAAAAAGCTGAAAAGCGAAAAACTAAAAATATAAACTACAAACCCCTCCACAAGATATAAAGCCAGGAAACCTGCGAAGTCGGGGGGGGGGGGGGGGGCGTTTCACAAAAAAAAACCCAAAACCTGATCTACCGAAATAGAATCCTCTTTCTCCTCCTAACCCCCCCCACCCCAAAACAAATCCAATTGCCAGTTCAGATGTCCAGTGCAAAACGCGAGCTACCCTCTCTCTTATCAACGAAAATCGTTCAGAGAAACAAAATACCACGACCAAATAAACGAGCAGATCTAATTTGGGAAAAAAAGGTTCCTGCTTAGCAATGCAAACGCCCATTCGCTTCCCCATCATGTCCTCTCTTACGCCACTCTGCGCTGACACAGAGGGGGCTCATGGATCGCTCCAATTTTAAAACAATCTCAACCAAACCTGCCCCGCTCGATTTTAATATTCAAAGCTTTACCACCCCAGCAACCAGAATGAAACCTCACTTACTCCGCCGGGAGTCAAAACAACATGCGTCCCCTCTCTCTCGCCGGTTACCGGAGGAAGGCTGCTATTTCCGCTGCTATGGACCGTTCCTGACTCTCTCCAGCTGCGTCGGGCGCAAGTAACGGTACGCGCGCTCGTCGTTGCCCGGCGATAACGTTAGTCCTAAGATTCGGGAGCAAGCGGCATCCCACGGGTAACGGCACGGAGTGGTGCTTAGTGCGCAGGCGCGGCTAGACAATGAAGCGTCGGTGGCGGGAGGAGCGGGCGGTGCGGTTTACACGCTGAAAAGGGGGGAGAAAAACAAGAAGCCGACAGTGAAACCTAAACAAAACATAGAAGAGCCAAGAGCACGCCTGATAAACCTATATAGTACTACGATCAAGGCAAAAGAAAGAGGGAAGCAAGGTGGCGATTTACAAAAGAATAAACGAAACAGCAAGATTAAATGTTTGCATTGAAATGATCAATGAAGTGGATTTTCAGTGCTGCTTATTCTGGAAAACGAATTGTCGACGTGTCGGGGCGGGTGGGTGGCTGCGGGCTGAGCCTGGAACTGACAGGGATCTTTTAAAAAAAGCAGCTTCTACATTGTATACAGACGGCACTCATAATACTGGGAACTCCTGCAGTGCTTTAATGAGAGTAAAAACGAGTAGCTACTTATACTTTTAGCAAGAGAGTATTAAGTTACTTTCTCCAATTTCCATACTTCACACCCACTATCAACAATTCAGAAATACACCAGCCTTAATTTAGAGTCCAGAACCCAGTGGGTGGAGCATGCAGGCTTTCAGATGGAAACGGGACCGCCCACCTTTTAAGTTTGCTGGGCAACAGGCGTTTGCCTTGATTTGCCTCATCGTTCTGGCGTCTATTGCGTGGAGCAGCATGGGATCTGTAGTGAAAATATATGCAGTTGACCATTCTGTGAACTGCAGGGTACAAGTTGCAAGAACTACAATTCCAGAAATGCTATGAAGAGAAACAAACGGTTCTCTGCATTTCCGCAATATTGAGAACTAGTATTGGATCTGGCTTTGGTTGTAGGGATTTTGCTAACATGCTACAGCGAAAAGAAAGCAGTGCTTATTTTTCATAAGTTTTTATACAAGCCCTATACAACGTTGTTATAGTAGGTGAAATTTGTAGCTCGTCTGCTATGCAGGACTCCTGGGATTCAGATGTCGAGGAGCATTTGGAAGAATATCAACGAAGTTTAAGAGGTGAGGTAATTTATGCTCGAACATCATAACTGTTCGCTACAGTTCGTTGTTTTTCCAAGAAGAAATTATGATAGGCAAGAGAAATGTGATTGAATTAAATTCTTTGTGAATTGTGTTTTATCTTGGAAGCTCCAGCATTTTAGCCCCTATCAAGATACAAAGTGAAGAGGATGAACTCTATCCCTCTCATTCAGGAGGTCTTTTACTAAAGCGTAGCTTGAGTTATCTGCAGCAGGATCCATTTTATCCCCCCCCCCCCCTTTTGTACGTCCAGATATTAACATAGTAGATGACGGCAGAAAAAGACCTGCACTGTCCATCCAGTCTGCCCAACAAGATAAACTCATATGTGCTACTTTTTGTGTATACCCTACCTTGATTTGTACCTGTCCTCTTCAGGGCACAGACCGTATAAGTCTGCCCAGCACTATCCCCACCTCCCAACCACCAGCTCTGCCCCCCAATCTCGGCTAAGCTCCTGAGGATCCATTCCAACTGAACAGGATTCCTTTATGTTTATCCCACACATGTTTGAATTCCGTTACCGTTTTCATTTCCACCACCTCCCGCGGGCATTTTTCTTGAGTCTGCCCCCCTTCAATCTCATTTCATGTCCTCTCGTTCTACCGCCTTCCCCTCTACGGAAAAGGTTCATTTGCGGATTAATACCTTTCAAATATTTGAACGTCTGTATCATATCACCCCTGTTTCTCCTTTCCTTCAGGGTATACATGTTCAGGTCAACAAGTCTCTCCTCATACATCTTGTAACGCAAATCCCATACCATTCTCGTAGCTTTTCTTTGCACCGCTTCAATTCTTTTTCCATCCTTCGCAAGGTACGGCCTCCAAAACTGAACACAATACTCCAGGTGGGGCCTCACCAACGACTTATACAGGGGCATCAACACCCCCTTTTTTCTGCTGGTTACACCTCTCTCTATACAGCCTAACAACCTTCTAGCTACGGCCACCGCCTTGTCACACTATTTCGTCGCCTTCAAATCCTCAGATACTATCACCCCAAGATCCCTCTCCCCATCCGTACCTATCAGATTCTCCCCGCCTAACACATACGTCTCCCTTGGATTTCTCCTCCCTAAATGCATCACTTTGCATTTCTTCGCATTGAATTTTAATTGCCAAACATTAGACCATTCTTCTAGCTTCCGCAGATCCGTTTTCATGTTTTCCACTCCCTCCGGGGTGTCCACTCTGTTGCAAATCTTGGTGTCATCCGCAAAAAGGCAAACTTTACCTTGTAAATACTATAGAATACTATAGTATTATATAATATAGTATAGAATATTAGCACTTACGTGCATAGGAGCCAACTTTTGGTGCAAAACCCAATGGAAATTGTCCCTTCCTGGACAAAGCCAAGAAGTTTGCTCTATATCGGGGGTGCTCAAGCACCCACAGTGCTGGCTGCTATGCGTATACAGAAATCTGTTAACATTCAAGCACATAAATGCTAGTTGGGTGCTAAGGAGTATTTAATAGCACATAACCTGTTTTCACAAGAAGCTGAAAACTTATCTATTAAAAAAAATCTGGTTTGATTGGTTGAATGTGTTGCTTTTGTTTCCCTTTTTTATGTTTATCTTTTTTTGTTACCTACCCTGAACCTCAGTTTAGTGGGAGTTAAGAGGGATACAAGAGCCATATTACTTTCATAGCGTGCAAATGCAAAAGAATATTTACATGGGTGAAACATAGATGGCTTCACAATTACTTGTGGCACTTTAGCACTACTACTAATCATTTTTATAGCGCTACTAGATGTATGCAGCGCTGTACACTTGAACATCAAGAGACAGTCCCTGCTCGACAGAGCTTACAATCTAATTAGGACAGACAAACAGGACAAACAAGAGATAAGGGAATATTAAAGTCAGGATGATAAAATAAGGGTTCTGAACAAGTGAACAAGGGTTAGGAGTTAAAAGCAGCATCAAAAGGTGGGCTTTTAGCTTAGATTTGAAGACGGTCAGAGATGGAGCTTGACGTACCGGCTCAGGAAGTCTATTCCAGGCATATGGTGTAGCAAGATAAAAGGAACGGAGTCTGGAGTTAGCGGTGGAGGAGAAGGGTGCAGATAAGAGAGATTTACCCAGTGAACGGAGTTCCCGGGGAGGAATGTAGGGAGAGATGAGAGTGGAGAGGTACTGAGGAGCTGCAGAGTGAATGCACTTATAGGTCAACAAGAGGAGTTTGAACTGTATGCAGAAACAGATAGGAAGCCAGTGAAGTGACTTGAGGAGAGGGCTAATATGAGCATAACGACCCTGGCGGAATATTAGCACGTGCATGACTGTTCTGTAACATGCGCATGTGCATTTATACTTGCTACAGACATAGTGCAAGTGGGTGCACATAAATGGTGACCTACGCTAGTATTCTGTAATGGAATCTGGGTGCCCAGATGCCATTAAGGAATGCATGTTTAGCACCCAGAATTTGGTGCCTAATTTTTAGCACTCTTTATAGAATTGCCCTCTATAGCTGAATTTAATTGCTCAGCATTTTCCAGATTACCAGCACGCAGATAGGATGGGGAGGGGAGGACTGTTTTACTCTAAGTGTTTTAAATAGAAACAGTAGATGCAATGTGGAAAAAGAAAAATTGCAGCAAGTCTGCCCAGTTATTCCTTCACAGTCAAAAGGATATATTCCACTATCAGCCACAGAACATGATAGCTGATAGTGTTTTGCTCCATATACAACCATGTTTTGTTTTGCCTTTTGGGGGGGATCATCTTTCTTTATTACCCTCCTCCTCAAAGTGACTGCTACGACTTTACCACTGGAGACAGCGGCAGCTGTTTTGGGATTGGAGCCAGCATGGGTAGGAGTGACTGCAGATCACTCCTGTCTCTGTAGGCTCCAATCTCAATATGACTGCTGCGACTTCCAGTGCAATCTCACAAGTGCTGCTGGAAGTTGTCATAGCTATTTTGACTGCTGAGATGGCATGAGCAGGAGCGATTGGGGATTGTTCCTACCCTGACTAAGCACTAAATCACTAGGGTGGTACAGTAGGCCTAGGAGGAAGGTGGGTATCGTCTTACGTTTAGAGGAATGGTGTGGGGAAATGGGAGCTACTTTGGTACAAGTGAGGGAGCCGGAAAGCCAAGGAACATAGCACAAAAAGTTTTGGTTTCAGCAGAAAATTCACTTGAATTTTTGACCAACACCAAAAACAAGGCTGAAAGCAGATTTAGGGCCAATTTTGGTACCAAAACTGAAATTCAGTCGGCCTCTATTCTCCAGGTGTTCAGTATTTGTCTCCTTCCCATCCTCTTCAAGGTGTCTAACATTGTTCTGCCTCCCTACCTACTCCTCACCCCCAAGATGTCTAGCATTGCTGTTTTCTCTTTGTTTTAGTGCAGCTACCGCTCATACCACCTTACATTAGTGGGAGCCAAGCCTGCATGGAAGAGAAAAGCAATACATAGTAACATAGTAGATGACAGCAGAAAAAGACTTGCACGGTTCATCCAGTCTGCCCAACAAGATAAACTCATATGTGCTACTTTTTGTGTATACCCTACCTTGATTTGTACCTGTCCTCTTCAGGGCACAGACCGTATAAGTCTGCCCAGCACTATCCCCGCCTCCCACCACCGGCTCTGGCACAGACCGTGTAAGTCTGCCCAGCACTATCCCCGCCTCCCACCACCGGCTCTGGCACAGACCGTGTAAGTCTGCCCAGCACTATCCCCGCCTCCCACCACCGGCTCTGGCACAGACCGTATAAGTCTGCCCATCACTATCCCCGCTTCCCACCACTGGCTCTGGCACAGACCGTATAAGTCTGCCCATCACTATCCCCGCTTCCCACCACCGGCTCTGGCACAGAATGTATAAGTCTGCCCAGCACTATCCCCGCCTCCCACCACCGGCTCTGGCACAGACCGTGTAAGTCTGCCCAGCACTATCCCCGCCTCCCACCACCGGCTCTGGCACAGACCGTGTAAGTCTGCCCAGCACTATCCCCGCCTCCCACCACTGGCTCTGGCACAGACCGTATAAGTCTGCCCATCACTATCCCCGCTTCCCACCACTGGCTCTGGCACAGACCGTATAAGTCTGCCCATCACTATCCCCGCTTCCCACCACCGGCTCTGGCACAGAATGTATAAGTCTGCCCAGCACTATCCCCACCTCCCAACCACCGGCTCTGCCACCCAATCCACCCAAAGCAATGGAAGGTCTTTGAGCATTTCATTGTTATCAAGGCCTTCTGATGTCCTGTTGGAGGGGGTGGCATGCAGTAGGTCTTCAGCATGCATTGATTTTCAAATGCTCGCAGTTGACAGCAGCTTTAAAGGGATGCTCTTCTGCCATCATTGCCAGCTGTGGTTCAGGTTCAAGTTAGATTTATTTGATATTGACCGCTAAGGAGGGACTCATCATAGCGGTGCACAATATAAACAAGAAGAGTCTTATCAGAAAAGAACTACAATAGGGTCTAGTATCTCATAAAGTAAAAAGCAAAAACAAACAAATAGGTCAATCCACAACTGAGTAGCTAGGGAGCAATGGATCTGGGGAGGGGGAGGGATGGATCTGAATCTTTGCTGGAAGAGAAGTGTTTTAAGAGCAGCCACTCCCAGAAGTCTGCTACCCTAGGCTCATTTTCAAAGAGCCTAGGGTAGCAGACCTTAAAAGAACATATTACTTTCAAAATCTGCACCCTGGTCCACAAGATTATCTTTGGTGAAGCCCCGAGTTATATGGCTGATCTCATAGACCTACCAACCAGAAACACAATTAGAACATCACGAACATACCTAAATCTTCACCACCCTAGCTGCAAGGGACTCAAGTACAAATCAATTTACGGATCCAACTTCTCCTATATAAGCACGCAACTATGGAACACATTACCGAAAACCATAAAGACAACGCAGGATCACCTCAACTTCCGGAAATCACTAAAGACCAATCTGTTCGAAAAGGCATACCCTACTGATCCAACTTAAGTGTCTGATCCAACGAAACCAAAACTTGCAATGAACAATATATTACTCTTCTTCTCTTGATTCTCAAATGTGACTGTAACAACATCACTCTGTATTTGTTTCATCACCGGAGGTAGCTAACACTTCACGGTACTATGTAAGCCACATTGAGCCTGCAAATAGGTGGGAAAATGTGGGGTACAAATGCAACAAATAAAATAAATAAAGCACTTAAACTTACAAAGTTCCTCATTTTCGAAAGAGATGGACGTACAAAAAGTGACATAAATCGGCATTTGTACGTCCATCTCACAAAAACGTCCAAATCGGTATAATCAAAACCGCATTTTGGACGTCTTTTTCAGAGGTCAATCGGAAGGACTTCCAAATCTCAAGGGGGCATATTGGGGGCATGTTCAAGGCGGAACTTGGGCGTTCCTAAGACTTGGACGTCTTTGAGCCATAATGGAACAAAGCAAAAACGTCCAGCATTATAACTTGGACGTTTTGAGCTAGACCTGTTTTTCTTACGAATAAGGCACAAAAAGGTGCCCCAAATGACTAGATGACCACTGGAGGGAATCAGGGATGACCTCCCCTTACTCCCTCAGTGGTCACTAACCCCCTCACACCCCCAAAAAGTGTGTTGAAGAACATTACTTGCCAGCCTCAGATGTCATACTCAGGTCCATGACAGCAGCATGCAGGTCCCTGGAGTAGTTTAGTGCACTTCAGACAGGTGGACCCAGGCCCATCCCCCCACTACCTGTTACACTTGTGCAGGAAACTGTGAGCCCTTCAAAACCCACCAGAAACCCACTGTACCCACATATAGGTGTCCCTTCACCCGTAAGGGCTATGGTAGTGGTTTACAGTTGGGGGTAGTGGGTTTTTGGGGGCTCAGCACACAAGGTAAGGGAGCTGTGTACCTGGGAGGATTTTATGATGTCCACTGCAGTGCCCCCTAGGGTGCCCGATTGCTGTCCTGGCATGTCAGGGGGACCAGTCTATTAAAAATGCTTGCTCCTCCCATGTCCCAGTGGCTTGCCCTTGGACGTTGTAGACTTGGACGTCTTTGGTTTCAAAAATGGCCGAAAATCAAAGATGTCCAAATTGCAAAACGTCCATGGTATTTTGGAACACAAAAGATGGACGTCCATCTTTTTCGAAAATGACTTTCTTCCCGGTTCAGAATTTTGACGTCTTTGTAAAACGTCCAAATTCTGATTTAGACGTTTCTTTCAAAAATGCAGCTCTATATAACTTTGTAAGTGCTTTGAACATACGCCTCCTAATCTACCTACTGATAGGGACAACCATGATGATTGGTTCCACAATACCAGGGGATCCTCTGCCCTACGAATAAAACTAAATGACTCGGAAATCAAATGTTTGTTATATCATTTTGGGGCTCATTTTCAAAACAGAAAACATTTAAAAATGGCATAACTGGCAGATATATGTATTTCTCACAGAAAAACATGTAAGCATGTAATGAAACCAACAAAAAAATAAAAACGCACCCAAGTCCATCACCCACCGAAAAAAAAGACAGTACCAGTTTCGAGGGCATGATATGGGCAGTGTTAGGTGATTGCCAGTAATGGATAGTAGAATGACTTCAAAACATCCGAATTAGAATTGCTTTAAAAGCACTTAGGGTAAGGCTTTAGACCCATTTTTTATTTTACTGAGTTGGAGAGTGGAGAGGTGGAAGTGGTCGTTTGTGAGAAATAGTGGAGAATTGCTCAGGCCCCGATGCTCAAAATTCCAGTGTTCTGAATAGCGCTGTAAAAATACCACTAGAACAGCGAAGAAGAATAACGCCCTAATGGTCAACACTAATGAGGTGCAAATAAAGGCACACTCTTAGTGTTGAGCATTAGGGAGTTTGGTGTGAGGATTGTGCCTGGCGCATGCGCAGAAGAGTTTTGCGTTAAACTCTGCTCCTGTGTACATGAACCTGGTAAAATCTGAACGTGAAGCACTCATTAGCTTCTGTTTTCTGTGGCCTAAATATGTGTTTTTAATTTTTTTTTTTTTTTTTTTAGCTTGGACACTTTTTTTAGACACCCATATGTACTTTCGCTTGGGTCTGCTGTTTCTCATGACCAGTGCTTAAGGTCTTGCATGGGCTTCCTTCTGCTTCCAAAAACTATCAGAGCCAGCAGGTTTTGTACAGAGAAGCATGAGAATCATGGGAAATCCTTTCTTCCAACACTCTAATGCCAGCTCCTACCTGACATTATTTTTTGCAGCGGTAAGTCAGTTTTTTTAGGGCGCTCTTTTCTGAGCGTTGGGGAGGAATACAAAGTGACCTGATCTACATGAGCTGCACTACATTTGCATTCTATCTGTGCTAATGCTTGCTGCGCTCCTTGTTTCCTGCGCTAGACCCCTCTGAACACTCTGAGCAGGTAAATGCGGTCTTTGCGGCGCCAACAGCCTGTAGCACCCGCGTTTAGTTTTGAGCATCGGGTCATGAGTGCTTTGTTACCTTTGTGTGTTTGACCCAGTCTGACCATTTTGACCCTCACGTTTCCTGCCTTGCCTCCTTTGTGTCTCACCTCCTCGGCTCTTTGCCCACACCTGCTAGGCCCCGAGCAACACCCATCCATTGCTCTGTACCTCGCCTCTTCCCCCACCAAGCACTCACTGTCTTCAAACCCTCACACCTCCCATTAGACCCCCCCCCCCCACCTTCTTGTCTTCTGTCCATCATTGTTCCTCTCTTTGTCTATTCCAAGTTTGTCACTGTGCTCTGTGTTGCAGCTGTATGTGTCAAGACTGTTTTGGCTGTGGTGGGAGAGTGAGTGTTTTGGGCAGCTGGTGTGTCTCTCATGGCTGTATGCTGGTGTGGTTGCTAGTGCTGGGTTTAATGAGGTGCAGTAGGTGGTGTGCAGAGTGGTGTTCCTAGGGTCAGTGGATTGCACCTGTGGTAGTAGGACATCTGCATATCAATCATGGGTCAGCTGAATACTTTGATGGCTTACGTCTTGCTGAAGATGGATGAGACTTTGGAGGGTAGGCCCCGGAGGAGATATCCCTATCAGAGAGTCTTCATGCCCCGGACCCACTTCCTGGACTTCATTGACCAGGGATGCCTTAGTAGGTTCTGCTTTGACAGGGCTCCCATACAGCACCTCTTTGACCAGCTACAACCCCGGCTGCAGCCCAGGACATGGCACCTGAAGGTCACTGCCTCCCTCGCCTTTTGTAGAGCACTTGACATTCAGGGGAAGCTGCTCTGATTGTAGATACTGAGGGCTATTTGGACACTTCTCTCCCTGTCACCCCTCCCCCCACCTGATTCTGCAGTCTCCCTTTCCTAGGGCTTGGCTAGTAGTGTTTAAACCACAGCACCTATCAGCCTTGCATATAGGGGAAACAAACACATTTTTTACAGCGTGGAGTGCAAATAGCTGTAAACATTATATTTGTAACAATAAAACACTCTAAACTATCTACAGTGGCGATGGTCCGTTGGCCTCATTGAGGCTGCCACTACTCCTCACGGAGCATCCTTAGCTCTGCCTCAATCTGGCCCAGTATTTCTCACTGGATCAACAGCTGCTGCTGCAAATCTGTGTGCATGGCTGAGACTTACTCTACTAGAACCAGGATCACTGCTACCTAATTAAAGAATGATAATAATACATTCCATTGTTGTTGCCATTCGCTGTGATAATATTTTTTTTATATATTTTTTGAGTACCCTCAGATTCACCCACTATCTTTGGCACTCAGATGTACTGCTGCCTAGTGGTATAGCACTTCTTTCATTGGGTTACTCATTTTATTTATAATTATAGAACCACGTAAGTGCTATCAAGCTGCTATCTTTCACAATACTTTCTTAGTGATACTCTGTTTGAACCAGCACCAATTTCACAAAACTTTCTTTGTGTTAAACTGTTTAAACCAGCACCAGTTCAATTCATTCACTGCTACTTAAAAATGGCAAAATATTTCAATCAAACGGCATTTATCTTCATTCGTGCTGCCTCGCTGAATCAAAGGGCAGGATTATGTGAAAACATTCAACCGCCTTCCCCTGGACACGCCCGACTCCGCGGTTTTCAGATTTCTTTCTTCAGGGACTAGGGTTAAGACCATCCTGTGCACCATCTTAACCAACCTTAAACCATAGAAACAAACGGAAGTGCATTTCCATGTGCACTATGCTAAATGCAAGAAATATTAGAAAAACACATTTTCCAAAGCTAAGAGAGCAACTCAAAGGTTTCCCACAGACGAATGAGCAGGAGAAACTCTATATTATGCTTGAGGAAAATAGGAGAAAACAGTAGATGTAGAAAAGAAATCTAACTTGACAGGGATGATAGGGACCAGCAGCAGAACCCAGGGATTGTCCTTGTTATTTTTCTATATCCCTTTAATTTATTAACATTACTGTTTTGTAAAATTTTTTCCACTTTTTACTTTGTTATAACGTACATGTTCTGCTCCCACAGCATGTGTGAATTGCATTGTTGTTTTTAAAATATTTGCATTTTAATCAATTTACATCTCAAAACTGAGAAGGGAAATAAATACAATATACCCAATTCATAGGGGCCCTTTTACTAAAACATAGCATGTGCTAATTCTGTTAATGTGTGCTAAATGCTAAGAAGCCCATAGGTATAAAATGGGCTTTTTGCATTTAGAACCTGCTAATGGAAATAGTGCACATTAAGCTTTAGTAAAAGGGCCCCATAGCGAGTATAGTTAATAACTTGAAATAATTCATTATGTCCACATTATGAGGTGAAAGAAAACCAAAAGAAGTCTTAGAAGGTCCAAATCCCCAATTAGCTACTTGTACCATAAACCTCTAACCATTCTCTCGAGATTTATCTACAAGAAATTTTTCCAACTAAATAGGATATACAAACATGTATGTTAGCGTGGTGCTGCAGCACACATTTACAGGGGAACTGTAAAAAAAAAAAAAAAGTAACTCTATACCTAAAATCCTAAATTTAAACTGAAGAAATTTCTTTATGCACAAATGGGTGGTATGAGATATTCTGTGGGAACACTAAAATATCTGTCCACAAACAAAACATGTTTTCTCATTAAATATGCTTTTAGTTGAAACACTTTGTTTTTTAAATTAAGATAAACCACTTCTCTTTAATTTTAAAACTGTTCAAGCTCATCCTGAATACAGTTAGTGGTTATAGGCCTTAATAAAAGGGGTTGTCTACTTTTCTGGCTGGAGAAAATGCTTACTACATAGGACTCATTTAGCTTACTACCTATTTTCTCTATGAAATACACTTATCCTTGGTGAAAAGCAGCATGGAATCTATCTGCTTTTTCAGAACCCTGCTAGATACTTGTGACCTGGATTGGTCACTGCTAGAACCAGGATGCTGGACTTGATGGTCCTTTGGTGTGACCTAGCATGGCAATGTTTATGTTCCTATATTTTAAAAAATGCACAATAAGACAACTTGCTACAATTTTTTTCAGCTTGTCTTTATTAAAAAACCCCCCACTTAATTTGATTAATGCAGTTTGCAAAATTACAGAGTAAAAAGGGTCATATATACTAACAGTAAATACATGTGACTTTTACACAGGTAGCCAGAGCTACCAAAGGGTTTTTCCTATTTTGTGTCTATGAGAAAAGTGCTTAATGCATCTGACTATAAATGATGGTGTCTCAAATGGTAATGTTTTCTTCTGTCATGTGTTCCTAGCCAAACCCTGTAAGAGTTAAAGAACTATTAATGAAAAGTGTTGTCCTTTCTAAAGTTTGGTCAACTTCAAGAGGACTTAAGGGAAAGATACCTCATTTGTCCTTGAAATCCTTTTTGTGTGATTTTGGAAAACATAATTTATAGCAGGGTGTCTTAATTGAGACTTAGAATATTAATATGGCAAAGAAGGATGGATTCCAAACAATCAGCAGTTGGTTTCAGTCCACCTAGGACTAGTTTTTGGCACAGGTCTTGTTTTTTTTTAATCCTGCAAAAGTGTCGGGGAAGGAGGTGCTGTTTTCAACTTAAATCCAAAATATAGAAAATTCATCATGTCACTCTGCTCAATATAGCTAATTTTTACTGGGTGTATCGTACGTCCAAATGAGTAATTCTTCTGAAAAGTACACACACTGGCTGGATACATCGTAAAACATTCAGATAGTCCATTTTGTTTTTTTCTGGATGTGTTAGTGTGTGTCCATTTCCGTGTATTATGCATGTATTATATAAGGAAATGGTTCTTCTTATCAGCAAGGGCTTTATGATGTAAAATAGTAAGTGATTAGGGAAAAGATCAACTTGGCCCATCCAATCTGGTGAATAATAGTAATATGGGTAGATGTGCATACAGATTCACATATGGAACAGATAGGCACCCTCTCCTTGCCCTGCCTTTGGAAGAGTCCTTGCCCTGCCTTTGGAAGTTATACTTTTGGCGTTCCATACATGTTATCCTTAAAAACATCTTTGTTGTTTTGGGCTATAACTGAGTTGTAAATTGTAACCCAATGCAGTATGAAAGCATTGGGTGTAACCTGTGCAGAGTTTTGATTATGTAGTTCAATTAAATTGGACAGTTTAAAAGCCTGAACGGCCAAGTATTAGTATTTAGCAAGCAGGAGGATGGGAATCTTGGCAGGATCAGTGGAAGCATATGATTCTTCATGTTTTTGTGTTTTAGTCCATCTGCTTTGTAACTGCTGGAAAGATGCCCTTTTCTCCTGCTTTTAACTTTTTCATTCCCCTGGTCTGCAACCTTCACTTGAAGAATTCCCTTTCCTCCTTGCTGATAACTTAAATTCCCCAATATAGTTTTTAAGAGTGTTTCTCATAACAAGGTGCCTAGGCAGCTATATCAAATAGGCACATATATTGCAGTTATGTATCTATACAATAGCCTTTCTGGAAGCGACCGTATGAAGTTGGGAGTAAAGTTGTTGTCTCTTTTCATCTGCTGTTGCTGCTGAGGAGATTAGATCTTTCTCGGAGGACATCGATTCTCACATGTAAGTGATGTCACCCAACTGATTTCCGGTGTGAATGCTGCCCAGTGTAATAACTTTTAGCAGCGTCCCACCACTCATGCGCAGCTGCCTTCCTGCTCATGCGAGCGCGGGGACCCATCAGTCTCTATTTTTGTGTGAAGCAGGGAGGTCACATTGGCGATCTCTCTTCAGCGCATCAGGGAGATTTTGATCTTTAGTGCCTTCCCATGCGTGTTCTTTCTCCTTTTTCCCTCATTGTTTTTCTGGTCTTACCCTTTTAGTTTTTCCATATCACAGGGTTTTAAGTTTCTTTTCTTTTTTAGCTCATGAGGCCCTCTTAGGCCTGATCATCTGCCAGGTTACATTGCGCAGGTGAGCTTCTTCACCTTCACCATTGAGCTGTTTCATTTTGCATCGGCAGTTTTCCCCTTTTTGTCCAAAATAGTTCTCAGTGGCTTAAGCCCAGTGCAACAAGGACTGATCCCCTTAATTGGTACCTGCCTGATATGCCTGGGCCCAGACCACGAGGTATCTGTGTTTTTTGTGTGTGCAGAAAAGAACCCAGAAAGCTAGAGAAGCCCAGCTTGAGAAACCTTTTATCACTAAGTCTGGTCCATCGACAGTGCATAGGAGGCATCAATCCCAATGGCTGCTAGAGCCGCGTTGTATGCTAGGAGTGCACATGCATAGAGGAGGTCTCCACTTGCCTTGACATCGGGCACTGAAGCAGGGCCCTGTGACTTGTCAACATCGGATCCAACACTGAGGAAGTGTGTGGATTCAATGTCCTCTTCTTTGGCATTTAGGGATCCCGAGTGAAGATGAAGAAGCATTGGCATTGGTCTCCCTCGAAGCATGGTGCCGGGAGTTCTGGGACATTGATGTCGCCAGCACCTGAGAAGTGTTGAAGTTGAGAGGATTGCTCCCGCTCGGTAGTTGCGTTGCCAAAGTGGCAGTCTCCATGCAGACAGGACACTGTTTCCGATTTGGCACCGAGACGTTTTCATGCTGTCTCCCTTCCAACTTCGACTGAGTCTTTACTGATGCCTGCCCACGATGAACAGTTTTGAACCATGCTCAGAGAGGAGCTGGCAGGCTTGCTGCTGCAGCAAAGTGCACAGGCATTGAGGTCACTTGTGCCAGCCGTAGTACTGGCCCACTCTGACATGGAGGCCCATGACCTGCCTGTTGAGCTGTCATTGATTCCAGTACCTTGCTGAGCAGAGTCTCACAGCAGACTCATACCTTGGTGCCCAGTGTTGGGGCCTGGACATCACACCAGTAGACCAAGGCAGGTGCAGACTAATACCTCCCATGAGGAGTATTTTGCTGAGTCTGAGTCAGACCATTCATGGAAGTCTAGTGAGGATTGTTCTTACTCCTATAATTAAAAACTTAACAATTCCAGCATCGGATGTTACTAACCATATACCAGTGGCCTCAATTCCATATTTTGTCAAGATTATGGAAGATTTGGTTACCAAATATTTAGCTGATCACTTAGATCAATTTAATGTTTTACACATATCTCAATCAGGTTTTTGTGCTTTTCATAATAGAGAAACATTTGTTATGTACCTTGTTTTCACATCTCAAACAGCAGACTTTTCATGATCAGACTTTAATAATGCAACTGGACCTGTCAAGCGCATTCTATCTAGTAACGCATGATGCTCTCTTGCAGAATTAGACAGTTCTAAATTGGTTTAGGGGCTTTCTCATAGGTCCTATTTGGTTAAGATGCAAGGTGAGCTTTCAGATGGGTGGTTGCCTGGTTGTGGGTGCCTCATCTTTAGGATATTCACTGCAAAAGCTTGGTTACGAAGCTTATCTATCTATATAAAACGCACCTCCAACGTTCTAATGAAGCCTCACTTTCCCAACATTCTAAAGTGAGGTGGCTGAGACCGCTTTTTGCTCCTTGAGTGTCTGCCCCGCCCACGCGTCAAACGTTATGACGTCGGGGACGGAGCAATGACACTCAACCAATCGCATGAGGCAGCCTCAGTGATCGAAAACAAAAAAAAAACCTGCTGACACGAAGGGAAGGGATAGCTGGAGAAGGTCGCCCACCAAGCCACACCCCCTCCCTAAGAACTCACTCACTGAGGCATGATGAGTGATAGGAAAAAAAAACCCAGCTGAAGCAAATGGAACAGACAGCAGCACAGCCAAGAGAAACAATGTAAAACAAACTCTGTCTCACAGCAGGATCCCAGTTCCCCCCCCTTCACACACCCTATAACCCTCCCCCTGTCAATCTCTAAAGAGGACAGTGAGGAGAAACAAGGAAGGTCGCCCACCAAGCCACACACCCCAATAACAACTCAATCACTCAGACAGGATAAATGATAGAAAAAAAAAACCCCATCAAGTAAACGGAAGGCAGACGACCACAGCCAGCACAAACAAAGAAGTTAAGGCTGAAAAAAAAATCTGTCTCACAAAGCAATACACTGATGCAGCCTCACAGTTTCCAAACCCTGCTCCCACCTCTGATACTCTCCTCTGATACTGGTACACACACCAACACAGAAATACACTGCAGCCTCACAATTAGCAAAGCCTGCCCCTACCTTCCACCATCAACCCTCTCACTCACATACACACTGATGAAGGATCCCAGTTCCACCCTTCCCAACCCCCAACTTGCTGTAAAAAAAAAAAAATTTGACAATCATCTGACTTGGCTCAGAATTAGCCCAAACACATGAGGTGAGCCAAAACCAGATCCCAGTTCACACCCTGCCACCATCAACCCGCTCACACACATACACACTGATGCACGATCCCACTTCCCCCCCATCACACCACCCCAACCCCCTACAACCCCCCCACCCCTCCCCCTGTCAATCTCTAAACAGAAGAACTGCTAAGCTGCTGTAAAAAAACACGGACACACATCTCACTTCCCTCACAATGAGCCCCGAAACCAGTGGCATTCCTAGGGGCGCTGACACCGGGGTGGATTGCCGATGCACCCCGCCCCCCCGGTGCAGTGCGACCCCCCCCCCCCCCGGCGAAAGGACACCCCTCATCCCGGCGAACTACCCCTCCCCCCGGGTGCACGCCTCTGGGGGGGGGGGGGGTGCCGCAGGCCGGTCAACTTCATTGGTTTCCATTCTCCCTCTGCCCCGGAACAGGAGGTAACCTGTTCCGGGGCAGAGGGAGCATGGAAACCAACGTAGCTGACCGGCGCGCGGCGCCCCCCCAGCGGCGTGCACCCAGGGTGGACTGCCCCTAACGCCACCCCCTTGGTATGCCACTGCCCGACACATGAGGTCAGCCGAAACCAGATCCCTTCGCCCCCCCAAACCCCCTACAACCCCCCCACGCCCCCCTCCCCCTGTCAATCTCACACACACAGGACATGGATACAACATGGCCACTCCCACTTCCCCCCTTTGCCTCCCAGCCCCCTACAAACCCCAGCCCCCCTCCCCCTGTCAATCTCACACACACACACGACATGGATACAACATCACCACTCACTCAACCTCCAACCAGGATCCCAGTTAACACCCTTCCCCCACCCCCAACTCACACACGTACACTGATGCAGGACATAGATACATAGGCACTCACACTCTATGTATTCCACACTCAATCACTGACACCCCACCCCCCAGCAATGGTAACCCCTCCACCCCTCAGTTCCTCACACACACTCATTGCATCTCTCCTCAAAACTACCAGCACTCTTACAAACAGCCCACACAACACAACGCTGACCAAACTCTAAACCGCCTGCCACCCACTCCCACTAAAGCAGCATCAACCCTGTCACTCTCTCTGTCAAACACACACATTCACTCACTCCCTATCACACAGTCACTCTCACACACACTCTATCAAACATACACACTCAGAGGAAAACCTTGCTAGCGCCCGTTTCATTACAGTCAGAAACGGGCCTTTTTTTACTAGTATATATATATATATATATATATATATATATATATATATATTGATGACATTGTGATACTGTTTCCAATTAGATCTAAACTAGTGGATTTACTACCAGAAGTCACGAGATGCATGTCTTTTATTGGTGCTTGGATGGGTAAGAATTTCCTGCAGCTTAATAAGGGAAAGACCAAATTTCTGCTTATTGGGAATGATGTTAAAGTTGATGATGATTTCACACTTACAGTGAATAATACAACATACACACTAGGAAGATCAATTAGGATTTTGAGGGTCATCATTGACTGCAAAATGATCATGATTGAACAAATAAATCATTTGAGAAAGAGTTGTTTTTGGGTAATGCAGAAATCGAGAAGAATTAGAAAATTAATCGCAAACAGTTTCAACTGGTAGTTCAGTCTCTAATTTTCAGTAAACTGGATTACTGTAATATAGTATATTTGGGGGTGTTTATTCTTTTGAAATGGTTGCAAACCATATAAAATACTGCCATCCATTTGGTCTTCTCAGTAAATGTTTCTTCGCATATTACTCCATTTTATGTAATTATCCATTGGCTCCCAGTTGAGGGCCAAATTATGTTTAAATTAGGTAGTCTAGTTTTCAAAATACTGTATGGAGCTATACTGGGTTATATCATGACATTAATATGCAGACCAGTATATGGGAGAATGCATCTTGTACAACTCTAATTTTTAAATATTTCCTAGTCCTAAAGGTATTCCCTACTGGAAATTATTTCAGACAATTTTTATGTATCAAGCAGCAACATTTCGGTCACACCTTCCAAATGGGATTAAAGTATTTTGTCCAATTTTGTTAGCTTTAAGAAGATGCTTAAAACTTACCTTTTTAGGAAACGTTTTGAATACAGTGATTTAGTTATAATTCTGTTGATAATTCATTGTACATTCCTAGATGTTTAGTCTAGTTCTTCTTATTGTTATCTGCTTTGAACTACATTTGGTAATAGCAGACTATAAGCTCTATAACTGTAACTTCCTGGAGGAGAAGTCGGGTATAGAGGCCGACTGAAACTGCTTCTTTCAGTTTCGGCCAAAGCTGAAACTGCCACCAAATTGTCTAAACACTTTTGGCTGAAACTGCAGCCAAAACTTTTCACCTGGTTTTAGCCAAAACCAAAACAGAAAACTAAGTTTTTGATTGTGTGAATATGAACTAAGGAGGTTTAATGAAGACAGGAGATGGCATGACATCAAAAATTTGAAGCTGTCTCCCCCCGCAGTCGCCATATTGGTGACACCAAAACAAACTATCTGCTACATGTTGGTAGCATGTATATTAAATCTCAGTTATAGAAACATGTTTGCTTGTTCAGCATATGGATGTACACAGAGAAACCTTCAGAATGGAGTAACTTTTCATCAGAGTACTAATTAGTTCTAAACCATAATCTGTGTGTGTGTCATTTCGAGGGGCTGGTTATAGGGACACCCTAGCACTGTGACAGGGGAGATGGAGGCTGGCGGGCTGGACTGAGGAGGCAGCAAGCGCCACCGGGGGGGGGGGGAGGAGGAGGAGGAGGAGGCAGCTGCAGAGGCCCAGCATTGTGAGTTACCGGCCTTTATCCACTGCCAGATGGGAAGGACCGTGGCTTGGCTTCTGGGGCTCTGATTGGTTTATTGCTGTGTTAACCCCGGGGCAGCGCGTTGCCAAGCTGGGTACAAAGTTACAGTTGCACCACCCCCACACACTTCTTTTGTGATCAAAGTTGCTATTGCTTTTATGTAGAAATATCTTTATTGTCATCATAAGCATAAATAAAGGCATATAGCGCAGCAGTGAAATACACAATACACCATTGCAAATAAAGCAAGCTCTGAGAAATACATTTTGAATATAACCTTTCCCCTCCCCATCCCCTCCTAGATGGTTTAATAAAACAATATAAACCTCACAAATTTGCTATTGTTTTCAAAAGCTATTGCAATGTTTTGGTGTCGCCAGTATGGCAGGAAGCTCCGCCCACTGACATCAGCCCAGATAATGAGCCAGATAGGCTCATGCTTTCTCCTGTTATCAAACTTCCTTGATGTGAACCAATGATGCCCACGGGATATTATTACTTTCCAGTCCCAGGATCTGCAGGCTGAGAACTGGGAGAACCATTTTAACAAGGACTCCTCAACAAGTCTGGCACATTAGGTTTTCAAGACGATGCAGATGTAGTTTAATATCCTCTGAGACAGGAACTTTTTGCGAACGTGTTAAAAAAAAAAAAGCATGATTAGCAGCTCGTTATGCTTACCCAAACAGTGCACAAGTAACAGCAGAAAGTAGTATTGAGATGCTTCCTGTTTTGTATTTAGTTATAAAACTGATTAAAGACAAGCATGATATAGATCCTAACTAAACTAGGGTAAAGGAGTCCAGACACTGGTCTACACTACGGACATTATACCAGCCTGATGCACAATTCAGAATAAAAAAAGCTTATTGATGTTGCTAAATGTGAGGACTGTATGCTCTGAAATATTACCATCAAGAGCAATACGTATCTCAAATTATTTTCTAATGTATAAACTTCATGTCACTGTAATATCATTTCCCTTGTAACACTATAAACTGACCAGTACTTGTGCTTAAAAACAATTGCTACAGGTTCCTTTCTCCTAGAATCTAGTTTCTACATGCCACACGTTTGATTAAAGCACTGCATTTTCATCATACTCAAGAGAGCCTGGAAATTCTTTAGATTCTCCGAAATAGTATTCAAAGCAGAATATTTATAACAATTTAAATAATAAAAGCCTATATTTTATCGCCAAGCAAAATAGCCTCCACACACATGGACCTCAGCTAGTGAAAATTGAAATTAAAGCCACAGTGCTTTTACAGTGGCTGATTTTGCATTGCATTTGAAGTGACAGCTGATGTCATATCTTCACAGAGGCTATTTCCTAAGGAGATTATTTATTTATTTATTTTATTCTATTTGTTGCATTTGTATCCCACATTTTCCCACCTATTTGCAGGCTCAATGTGGCTTACATTATGCCGTAGTGGCGATCACCATTATTGGAATGAGAAATAGAGAGTGGTATTGCATTAAAGTTTGTAAGTGACAGAGTACTTTAAGCAGTCAGGTATAGAGAGTTCATTTCCAGACTGAGAAATAAAGTGGTATTGCGTTAAAGTTCAATGGTGACAGTAAATTAAGCAATCAAGTATCGAGGGTTCAGTTTTGTCCAGTTCTGGTGTAAGTTTCGTTATCTGGAATTTAGGATCGATCATTGTGGTATGCCTTTTTGAACAGGTTGGTTTTTAGTGATCAGACTGTTATGACTGTTGGAAGGGGTTGGGGGAACGGGCAGGGGATAGGGAAGCCTTGTGGGGCCCTTATTCAGGTATGGGCAGCTCCTTGAAGTCACCTAGGTGTGCCACAATTCAGTGGCAGCATCCAAATAACTAAGCAGACATAGTTAAAACTACATTTTATGTGGTCATTCTTGCCTAGCTGGTTATCTGGGTACCAGCATTAAAAATTGGCAGCACCCAGTTACTTTCCGTGTCAACCCTGACTCTGCCCCTGGACTGATTATCATCCCACATTTACAGACTTAAATTTCTGCTAAACTTTCATATCAAAAAGATTTATTTGGAGCACTCCTATTTACCATATAAACTACTGTGCAAGATCATAACTGCATCACCAGTCACGTATGCCAATGTCAACTCTACTCTCAAAATGCCTGCTGTGACTTCTTGCATCAATCTCACAAGATTGCCATTAGAGGTCAGGCAGCCATTTTGAGAGTAGAGCCAGCATGGGCAGGAGTAACTAGGGATCACTCTTGCCCTGACTACTCCTTTAGACTGACAGAAATTGTAAAATAGGCCTGAGGGTGGCAGCCACAGGTGGGCGGTGGGGGGGGGGGGGGGGGGGGTTTGAGGGAGAGGCAACTCCTGTTTGGAGGGGAGGGGAATAAAGCATACGTTTTTAGTTTCCACTGAAAATGCAAATTCAGGTTTTTTTTCCAAAACCAAAACCGTGGCAGTAGCCTTTCAACCAAAACTGGGCAGAAAATGGACTTTTAGCCAGTTTCGGCCAGCTTGTAGTGCTGTGGCATACCATTCTGACCCCTCCCCTCAGCGGAGAAGAAAATCCCCATTTGAGGAACTCTACTTCACAGTTTTTGTCAGGGAAATGGTGGAAGCCATTCCATTTAAGTTGGAGATAGAGAATGAGCCCTGGGAGGAATTGTTTACCATCTTGGACTATGACTCCCTACCTAGAGGGCTTTGACTGTACGTCTTCATTGAGTTCTCCAGTATGCACAGATGAAGAACTGAAAGACCCCTGCCTGTGGTTCAGGAGAGGTTAGCAGATGTTCCATGCTGAGGGGATAATCTTTTTGTGGAGAAAGTGGAAGTGGTCACTGATCTCATCAAAAAGCATACTGACACCATTAAGTCCCTCTCTCGGCCTCCTCCACTTCTCAGAGTTTTTCTGGTGTCTCGCAGAGGAACCTAGTACTCTCAAAGGTGAAGGTTCGCTCCGTCTTCCTGGCCACAGCAACAGGCCCACTCTCCGCCCTCCTGTCCCGGCAGCAGCACCCTCAGAAACCCCATCCTGCTGCTCAGTCAAAACAAGGGATGAACTTTTGACTGGCTCCGGATTACCTTATGGTGGGAGGGAGGCTGAATTTTTACCAAGAAAGGTGTGACCCCTTGTAACCTCTGATCGTTGGGCTTTCCAAGTAGTCCGGACAGGTTGCACAGTACATTGGCAAATGCGACCACTAAATTGCCCACCGAGAGTCTTGCATCTGTTCTCAGCACAAGGCAATGCTTGCAGAGGAACTCTGTGCTTTTCTAAAGGCCAATGCAGTTGAACCCATTCCACCAGGGGAAGAGGGGAAGGGATTGTATTCCAAGAATTTCCTTATGCCTAAGAAAACTGGGGGGGGGGGGGGGGGGGGGGGGGGGGATTTCATCCCATCCTAGACTTAAGGGCTCTGAACAAATATCTGGTCAAAGAGTTCCATGGGCCTCTCAAAAAGGACATAGCCCGCAGGGTATTCCGAAGGTTGGGCACCCCATTGGTGGATCTTTTTGCCACTCATCTCAACAGCAAGGTTCCTCAGTTCTGTTCCAAACTTAGGTTGCGTGGCAGACGCGTCAGAAACATTCCTCTTACATTGGGGAGAGAGTCTTCTGTATGCATATCCTCCTACCCCTTCAGTAGAGAAGACTTTACTGAAACTCAAGCAGTATTGGGTAACCATAATCCTCATTGCCCCTCGCTTTTTGAAGCAGATCTGTTTCCCCCTACTTCTGGAGTTGTCCAGAGCTAGGGGGAAGCTGGACTGTTTTTTGACACTTGTTACACATAGCCTGGATATTGAGAGTGTGGAATTTGACTCCTTTTGCATCTACTTGTGGTTGTCTCCAGGATCCTGTTGGCTTCCAGGAAAGATTCTACTAAGAGGTGTTATAATTTTAATTGGAAGAAGGTTGTCATCTGGTATGAGGGCAAGGCTGTAGATCCCTCTCTTATCTGATACAAAAACTGCTTGAGTATCTCTTGCACCTCTCTGAGTCTGGTTTTGAAAACCAACTCTGTGAAGGTTCATCTCAGTGCGATAAGTGCTTACTATCTGTGTAGGAGGTAAGCCCATCTCTGTACTGCCTTTAGTTGTTCGCTTCATGAGAGGTTTAATTTTCACAGACCCCTTTCCCCCCATCAGACCTCTAACTGTGTCATGGGACCTGAACATACTCCTCAGCCAGTTGATGAAAGCTCCTTTTGAGCCACTTGATTCCTGTCATCTGAAGTACTTGACCTGGAAGGTCTTATTTTTGGTGGCGGTCACTTGCTTGCAGAGTCAGTGAGCTGGAGTGGAGGAGTAGCCTAGTGGTTAATGCAGTGGGCTTTGATCCTGGGGAACTGAGTTTGATTCCCACTGCAGCTCCTTGTGACTCTGGGCAAGTCACTTAACCCTCCATTGCCCCTGGTACAAAATAAGTACCTGAATATATGTAAACCGCTTTGAATGTAGTTGCAAAAACCTCAGAAAGGCGGTTTATTTATTTATTTTGTTACATTTGTACCCCGCGCTTTCCCACTCATGGCAGGCTCAATGCGGCTTACATGGGATCAAGTCCCATTTCCCCTTTTCCCCTTTAGGATCTAGTAGCTGATCCACCCTATACAAGATTTCATCACACATGCTAAGTTTTTTCCTAAGGTAGTGTCAGGGTTTCATCTTAATCACAACAGAAAAAAGAAGGGTGGAGAGGGCCCAGTGTCAAGAGATCAAACACCACACTCAAGGGTAAGATGCTCCAGAAAAGCCTTTATTAGGACCCAACACGGTCCGTGTTTCGGCTGTATCAGCCTTCCTCGGGGGTCTACAAAATTATAAACATATAAAAATACATATATAAAAAAGATATATTTAAAAAAACTGATCATTTGCATAATCATAAACAACCATATATTTATATAATTCTAAAGAATGTTTGTTAAAAACATCACAGATACAATTATAAAGAAGATTCAGGCATTTAAATTGTAATTAAAATTAAACATAAATATATTAACAAAACAATATAAATTAACAGAGAAATACATCAATAATAGATCTAATACAAATAGATACTAATTGAATATGTTGCATCAGATGATATTAAATAATTTTATAAGACATCAAGGGATAAAGAAGGAAAAAAACCTACCAATCAATGGGTGTTCTGTAATATATTGATTGATGGAGCATTTACTGATCAATTAATAAAAGTCACATGAAGCCTAAAATATGAATAAAAATGTAATTGTGTATTTATAAAAAGAATGTAATTGTGTATATATGAAAGTGGGATATATAACACTAAAACACCTTTAGGCAAATTAATTATATATAGAGAGATAAAATATATAAATAGATATTAATAAAATATATGTGTATACAGAATAAAATCCAATTTCAAATACCAAGAAAAACGTCAGGTAGCTGACATTAAGGATAATAGTAAATGTAAAATCTCTCAAATAAAATATGACTAACTAGTAATAGGACTATAGTTACTAAATACCAAACAAAAGAAAAGAAAAGAAGGAAACAATGTATCTATTTCATCCTGCATATAAGATATCAGGGTAGGATATCAGACGCACTTAAAAAACGCCTGACGATGTGACGGTTTGTTTGACCAGACAGTTCTGCAAAATTTACTTGATTTCTGGAATCCAACTCCACCCTCCTAGGCCCATTTTTCTTCTGTTCCAAGCTGCATCTTCACAACAGACTGTACGTTCAAGTTGATTGGCTTTGTTGGCTGGCTTTGCTGTTGCAAGTCCCTGTTATCCTAGTGTTGTTATTTTCAGTGAGCCTGGTAGCTAGGTTTTCCCACATGTGAGAATCGATGTCCTGCTTGTCCTAAGAGAAAGCAAAGTTACTCACGTGTAACAGGAGTTCTCCCAAGGACACCAGGACGCATATTCTCACATACCCCCCCTCCTCCCCCTGGAGTTGTATTCCTTTAGCAATATTGTAGTACTGATGTCCATCGCTCGCATGTCAGATGGGAAGGCACCTTTGCATATGTGATGGGGCACTGACAAAAGGGAAGGGAAATGGGACTTGATATACCGCCTTTCTGAGGTTTTTGCAACTACATTCAAAGCGGTTTACATATATTCAGGTACTTATTTTGTACCAGGGGCAATAGAGGGTTAAGTGACTTGCCCAGAGTCACAAGGAGCTGCAGTGGGAAAGCCTTTTAAAGTCATATTATACTGGGTAGCAGACTCACCAAGGCTCCGTCAGATGATGTCACCCACATGTGAGAATTCATGTAGTCCTGTCCTTGAACACCTGCTACAGGTGAGTAACTTTGCTTTATTGCTTGTGACATGGTTTCTTGTTACTGGTAATGAAAATGTTCTGAGATTGTGTTCCAAAGCAATGGTTTACTGAAAATTAGTAATTTAATGGTTTGACTTTAGTGGGAGAGGGGAATTTACGATTAGGTTGGGTAGTTTACAATTCTTGTGTCTGTTTTAAAAATTTGACCAGTAGGTTTTCAGGTACCCAATAACTACAGACTGTGCACCTTGTATTTGTGCAGGGCAAGCATGAGGGAGGGAAAAGTATGTGTGAGAATATGAAAATCATTCTCCACACATTTTTTTTTTCCCCCACCAGGAATCCCTTTTTCCTGGACTTAAATTGTGCTTTTTGAAACCATAGGCCTACTTTTAAGCAGTGGATAGATTAGAATATGAGTGGAAAAATACTTTGCTACTTCAAGATCACTCGGCAAGAGTGGTGGCCCAGTGCAAAGAGTTTTCCCTTATGACAATAGGTCCTTGTGGGGATGTTGCAGGGGCATTTTGTGCCACAGCACCAGGAAGACAGCGGCAGAGCATGCTGTTTTAAAAGGACTATTTAATAGGTTTTTTAATGTATTTGTTGGGTGGCTTTCTGAATGCTAGAAGAGCCCGTAAAGGATTTAGTACCTCTTCTTAAAAGGATGATCTTTCTTTAGGTTTTATAATTTGCCCCCTCTCATGACTGATTATTTCTCATTCCTATTTGGCGTGAGGAAGCCCTAAAATTTAACTTGGCCTGATATTTGGGAATGCTCGATAACCATGTGTGCATATCCCTAGGGAATGGACATCAAAATGAGAATTGTCACATGCACTGCTTAGGGGATAATCTTTATACTCCAAGTTGCTGTGAGGATGGACTGTCTTACAACCAGAGAGCTGTACAACTGCTATGTAGTGTATAGATGTGAAATGTATATATTTGTTGATTTAAATTAGGGAAGGGGAGTATGGTGATCAGATGGGGGAGGGGAGTTAATGTAGCGGGGGTGGCTATGATATGGTTGAGAGAGGGAGGGGGAAGGGCCCAGGCATATTGTATGTGTCTATCCTCTATTGAGGAATAGAGCTGATTGATGGGGTGAGAGGGAGGTTGGAGTTAGGGAAGAAGGAGATGGGTTTTGTGGGGGTATCCAGGATTGCAAGGGAAAGAGTGGGGATGGAGTGGAGGAATAGCCTAGTGGTTAGTGCAGTGATCTTGGTTCATTCCCAGTGCAGCTCCTTGTGACTCTGGGCAAGACACTTAACCCTCCATTGCCCAACGTAGAAAGTAAGTACCTGTATACCAAGGTGCTTAAAAGAGATTGCCGACCATCACATTTTCAAGAAATCCTTAAAAACATTTTTGTTTGAGAAGGCATATCCCAACTACATCACTTAGTCCACACCTTCTTCCTCTTGATTGAACCTGTTTCATACAGTTATTACCCTTATTGATATGTGACTTTTGTAATTTTGTAAGCTGCATTATGCCCGCTTTTGTGGGAAAATGTGGGGTATAAATGTACTAAAATAAAATAAATATATAATATGTAAACTGCTTTGATTATAACCACAGAAAGGTGGTATATCAAATCAAATCCCATCATCTTTCTCTTAATGAGCAGGGTGATGGGGTGGGGAGGGGGGAATAGGCTGGGGCAGCCGCTCCATGAAGTATAAAATCCTGCACTGTGTTTGGGATTGTAATCTTTTCACAGTTTCACAGTGGGTTTGCTCTTGATTGTTTTTTCCATAGCATTTTAATTAAATTTATAGGTATGTAAAGGGCAATTGTGTAACCTAGGCATTCAAATTTACAAACAGTATATGCGCATAAAGGCTGGTATGGTGCCTAAATACTATTCTGGAAATACCTGCTTAACTTACAAAGCATAGTTTTTGCAAGGGGTGGATGGGCAGGACATAGACGAGACACCCACTACATGCATAACTTGGATAATATTGTAAGTTATGTGCATCCTGTTGCACTTAGGCATGCAACTTTATACTAGCTGTATGGTTGACATAAGTGTGCTTGCCTGAATTATAGGTGCATTTATAACCAGTTACGCTAGTATTCTGTAACGGAACCTAGATGCCTCCTGTGTGCCCCACCGGGTGCTTAATTGGAGGTGCCCAGGTACAGAATTGCTCCAGAGCTTGTGTCAAGCCCCAAAATGATCCTTGATTATGTATTTCAGTGCGCATAATTATAAGTGAAAGTACTCATCATGCTGTGTGGAAAGTTAAAAAGAATTAAATTGTGTGCAAATGTAAGATTTTTTAAATATTTGGAAATTAAAATAATTATAGCAATTGTCAGTATAAATCAAAAGCAACCTGTGCAACCATTTGTTTCATTATGAAACCTCTTTTGTATTTTGGTAGTATCAAACAAAACAAATTTTACATTTATTTTCTTTTATTTGGCATGAAGGGTTGGGGGAGGTAAGTTGAGAGAGAGCTAACCTGCATTGTGGCTAATTATTTCTAGAACGTGCAAATACAAGCATCCAGCAACTGAAAGATGCAATAGAACAGAGGAATCCCAAGAAGAAAGAGAGTTCCCTTGAGCAGTCTGCTATTATCCCTAGCACTGAAGAAAATAACACTGACCAAGCCTGGGGAGAGCTTCAGCACAGTCATGCAGGTAAGTGCTTCTTTAGCAAAGCTTGAATAGATATCGCTAGAAAAAGTAAATAAATATATATATCAGTTATGAGGGAGGGTTCTTTTTGTGTGTTTTGATAATGGGCAGATTTGAAATCTCATTCTATTAACAGTTAATCAACTTAAAGCTCTGTTGCGAGAGCAAGAAGAGAGAGAGAATAAAGCATCATCACCTAGGAGACGGAAAATATCACCTACTGTATGTACTTCAAATTGATATTTTCTTTATAGTTTTGATTTTATTCTCATAAATAGTAGGCTGAGTGTTTTTGGAGGGTTTTTCTTTCCAACCCAATGAAAGTTTGAAAGAATTGTACAAAAGGGTTCAATAATGGCTGTCTGTTTGGGGATGAAATAACTCTGAAAATATAATGGAATGGGATGATACTTGGCATGTGGGAAAAATGGGCCAAATCAGACCAGAGGTTCCAGAGCAATATGCCCCTCACCCCACAAAAAAAAATAGCCCAGTGAATTCCTGATGGGAATGATTTCCAGCTTCTGTTGTGTAGAAAGTTTCATAGAGTGAAACATAGCAATTAGGGACTTCCACTCTTCAGAATTCCTTGCCCCACTCTCTACTCTGATACATATGAGACTTGGTGGGTTTTTCTCCTTTTCTTTTTTGGCTCTGCTCCTCCATTACTGCCTGCACATTTCATTTAATCCACCCCCCCCCCAACCCTAATGGCCTTCCTAGTTTTCCACATTCTGTTTTTCTGGGGTCCCCTAGACCAGTGTTTCCCAAGTCCAGTCCTGGAGAACCTCTTGGAAGTCAGGTTTTCAAGATATCCACAATGAATATGCATTAACTTGTTTTGCATACACTGCCTCCATTATATGCAAATATCTTCATGCATATTCACTGTGGATATCCTGAAAACCTGACTTGCAAGGAGTACTCCAGAACCGGACTTAAGAAACCCTGCCCTAGACCATCACAAACTTTGCTAAGAACTGAACATTCCTTGTCATCAAGCAGATGCAGCCATTACAGGTGGGTTGTGTCCATCAACCAGCAGAGGGAGATAGAGAGCACACTTTTTTCAGTGCCTCATACCAGCTTGCTCCACTGCCTCTCTTCAGTATTCTCTATCTCCCCTAGCAGAGTGGCTGCATCTTCTTCGAGCTCCATCTAAAATCTGCCTGGAGGTTGCTCCTGTGCTTTTGCCAGTTGTTAGCAGGGGTGTTGGAGGCTATAGCAGCTTCACTTCAAAGGCACATAGGTTCGCCCTTTCCCTGCCTTACCCATACCTCCGTGGATGTGGACACATTGCTTAGCTTTCCCTGTCCTTCCCCACCAACAGTGGATGCAGGCACATAGGTTCGCCCTTTCCCTGCCTTTCCCACTCACCTGAGCCTCCGGAGTTCTATTTACCTCTGCTTTCCTCACAGCGTTTAAAAAAAAAAAACGCTTAGACGCTGGAACAGAGGTTTTTCCTTGCCTTTTTTTGTGGGACCGGAGCTGTGATACTCTGTCCAGTGAGGTAAGAGTGTTTTCTGACTCCTCCAGGGTGGGCCCGCGATCCGGGCGATTTTGAATTTTACCGCCGTTTTCGGCGATGGCTGCGGAGACAGTAAAGCGCTGTTCCAAGTGTGGCAAGCGCAGATAGCAGCGGGGCTCTGTAAATCGTGCTGTACAGATGTTCGAGCCGGCCCGAGCATGGCGAGCGATGATTCTTCGCGCTCTGAGCTGGCAGCGGGCGCCATTTTGAATTTACCACATGGCGCGACCTCCGCTGAGACGGAGAGTCCTGAGCCCGGGGGAGGCCTCGGAGTGAGGCTGATATGGGAGCTACTAGCCCCGGCAGAGATCCGGGTGCCCAGGGTGAGTTTTTCTCCCCTGATTTTGTCTTATTAATGCATAAAGCATACATGCTTAAAAGAGCTCTCCCACAAAGCCCGGCATGGGCCTCTTCTAATGCCCCCCCCCCCCCCCCCCCGGTGGATTCTAGCCTGGGTATGCCCTCTGAGGCGTTATTCCCTGATAATTGGCAGAATATGAAGCACAGAAGGGCTCATTCCCCTTCAGAGAGTGCTGCAACTCCATTTTCCCCCCCATGGTTGGGCTGCGAGGATTTGGAGGACTCTGGCAGGCCTTCATGGTCTGAGGAGCCAGAGTCTGGTGCAGAAGTGACTCAGGATCTGGACGATCCCTCCGCGGTAAGGATTTTCCACCGTGATGAGCTGCCAGCGCTTATTTCTGATGCCCTGCAGGCTCTCTCTATTGAGGACCCTGCCAGTGGCACAGCCTCCTCTGTGAATCCTAGGATGGCTAGTAACAAAAAGCCTGCTCGAGCCTTTCCTTTGCATGACTCCATCCAAGAGCTTATTTTGGCTCAATGGGCTGACCCCGAGGGACCTTTGAAAGTTTCCAGGGCTATGGGGCAATTATACCCTCTGAGTGAGGAGCATATGGCTCACTTTGCTATGCCTAAAGTGGATGCCCTAGTCACAGCTGTGACAAAGAGAACTACCCTCCCTGTTGAAGGAGGTGTTGCCCTGAAGGATATTCAAGACCGTAGACTGGAATCAGTACTTAAACGCTCATTTGAACTTGCAGGTCTCACTATTCGGGCGTCTGCATGCAGTTGTTATGCTGCTAGAGCCTGCCTGGCTTGGTTGCAACAGGCAGTGGAACAGCCCGGTGATGGAGCGGAGCCCTTTTCAGATGTGGCTCCGCGGATGGAGTCGGCCTTGTCCTTTCTTGCTGACGCCCTTTATGATATTGTCAGTGCTTCGGCTAAACACATGGCAGTAGCAGTGGTGGCTCGCCGTCTTCTTTGGCTATGGCATTGGGCGGCGGACATGGCCTCTAAGCAAAGGTGTTGAAGTTGCCCTTTCAAGGCCTTCTCCTGTTTGGTGAGGAGTTGGAGAAAATTGTGAAGGGACTGGGTGAGGCTAAACCCCAGCGCTTGCCCGAAGATAGGCCTCGGCCTTCCTCTAAGGGTGCGGCGGTCCACTCCTCTTACAGACCTCGCTTCCGTGAAGCTTGAAGGTACCGCCCGGGGCGTTCTGCTGGGTTCACTTCTCGTGTCCGTTTTCAGCAGAGGAACTCCTTTCGCTTGGACAAACGTTCTACAGCCACTGGCTCAAGGCCTGGAGTTCAGGGGCGACCCTCTCAATGATGGTGCGCCGGCCCTCTCCTCGAGTCCTGTCATCAGAGGACGTCTTTCCCTCTTCGCCGCGGAGTGGGCCAACATTTCCTCAGATCAGTGGGTCTTGGACCTGATCAGAGATGGTTTCAGAATAGAATTCGACGCCCCTGTAAGAGACGTGTTTGTGGAGTCCCGATGCGGTTCTGCCGCCAAACGGGCGGCGGTAGATGAGACTTTGCAAGGTCTGATTCAGATAGGGGCCGTGTCCCCGGTACCTCCCGCCGAACACGGCTGCGGCCGCTACTCCATCTACTTTGTGGTGCCACGAAAAGGAGGGTCTTTTCGCCCTTCTCTGGGCTTTAAAGAATTAAACAAGTCCCTGGGCATTTTCACATGGAAACCCTGTGCTCCGTCATTGCGGCGGTACAGCCAGGAGAGTTTCTCATGTCTCTGGACCTGAAAGAAGCTTACTTGCACATTCCAATTTGGCCCCCGCAGCATAGGTTTCTGAGGTTTGCAGTGATGGGAAAGAATTTCCAGTTCCGGGCCTTGCCTTTTGGCCTCGCCACAGCTCCCCGCACCTTTTCGAAGGCTATGGTGGTAGTAGCTGCCTTTCTAAGGTGAGAGGGTATTCGGGTTCACCTGGACGACTGGCTCATTCGAGCAAACTCTGCTGCAGAGAGTCAGCATGTAACAGCCAGAGTGGTCTCAGTACTTCAATCTCTGGGCTGGGTCATCAATTTGGCCAAAAGTCACCTGACCCCCTCGCAGTCTCTAGAATATTTGGGGGCCAGGTTCGACACAACCTCGGGGTATGTGTACCTACCCAAGCAAAGGCGGTGCAAGCTTCAGAATCAGGTCCGTCTGCTCCTGAGGATGCCCCGCCCGCGAGCTTGAGACATTGACCAGCTGCTTGGGTCGATGACGGCCACCATGGAGCTGGTGCCCTGGGCGAGAGCGCACCTGAGACCTCTACAGTATGCTCTACTCCAAAGATGGTCTCCAGTATCTCAGGATTACCAATGCAGACTCTCTTGGCTCCCTGCGGCCCGACTCAGCATGGAGTGGTGGCTCTCAGACAGCATGCTGCGGCAAGGAATGCTGCTGGCGCTCCCCGATTGGTGCCTAGTGGTGACAGATGCCAGTCTGAAAGGCTGGGGCGCACATTGCAAGGGGAAGCATGCCCAGGGTCTATGGACACCCGAGGAGTCGGAGTGGTCCATCAACCGCCTAGAGTTGAAAGCGGTGTTTCAGGCGCTTCTGGCCTTTCAAGTGACCCTGGAAGGATTGGCTGTGGACAACACGACAGCAGTGGTCTACATAAATCGACAAGGCGGCACTCAGTGCAGAGCTCTAGCCGCGCAGGCCGAACAAATTTGCCACTGGGCCGAGCTGCATCGACAGTTTCTGTCGGCAGCTCACATTGCAGGTCAGAGCAACGTGCAAGCCGATTATCTAAGCAGGCATCAGATCGATCCAGCGGAGTGGGAACTTGCAGACGAAGTGTTCCTGCAGATATGTGCCAAGTGGGTTGGATGCCTTGGCTCAACCCTGGCCTCTGGGCCTACTGTATGTGTTCCTTCCGTGGCCCTTGATAGGGTGAGTGCTCCTACGGATTTGGCTGCATCCAGTAGAAGTAGTTCTCGTCGCCCCGGATTGGCCCAGGAGGCCTTGGTATGCGGACCTCCGACAGATGCTCATAGAGGATCCCCTTCAGTTACCTCTGGTTCCCAACCTGTTGTCACAGGGTCCGGTGACCATGGAGGACGCCGGCCGATTTGGTCTTATGGCCTGGCGATTGAGAGGGCGCAATTGAGAGGCAGAGGCTATTCCAATAAAGTAATTACCACTCTCCTGCAAGCCCGCAAGCACCATTTCCGTGGCTTGTGCCAGGATTTGGCGCAGTTTGAAGTCTGGTGTGCTTCCAGAGAGATCACATCCCTGTGGGCTCCTGTCTCGCCGATTCTGGACTTTTTGCAGGATGGTGTACAAAAAGGCTTGGCTTATAATTCCCTGCGGGTGCAAGTGGCAGCGTTGGCCTCACTGCGTGGCAAGGTTGAAGGTGTGTCTTTAGCTGCTCATCCGGATGTGGCACGATTTCTTAGAGGGGTGCTTTGGCTCCGTCCTCCCGTGCGTGCACCTTGTCCAGCTTGGAACCTGGGGCTAGTGCTGAAGGCCTTTCAGGGTGCTCCCTTTGAACCGCTTCGGTGTGCTTCAGAGAAAGATTTGACACTGAAGGCCGTCTTGTTAGTGGCCATTACTTCGACGAGACGAGTGTCAGAGCTCCAGGTGCTGTCCTGTAGAGACCCTTTTCTGCAGTTTTCAGAGTCCGGGGTCACGGTTCGGACCGTGCCTTCCTTCTTGCCTAAGGTGGTTTTAGCGTTTCACCTAAACCAACCTATTTTCTTGCCCTCCTTTGTCGAGGAGGAGTTTCCAGAATCTTTTGGGCAATTGCACCTGTTGGACGTGCGCAGGACTCTGCTGCAGTATCTACGAGTTACTAACTCTTTCAGGACCTCTGATCATTTGTTTGTTTTGCTATCAGGTCCTCGCAGAGGGTCTCCAGCGTCTAAAGCCACTATTGCCCGCTGGCTTAAAGAATCTATCTTTTCAGCTTATTTGCTTGCCGGCCAGCCTCCGCCTGATGCCTTTAAGGCGCATTCTACTAGAGGAATTTCCTCTTCTTGGGCTGAAACTGGAGCACTCTCTCTTCAAGAGATTTCTAGTGCAGCAACATGGGCTTCTAAGCTCTCTTTTGCATGACATTACAGGCTGGATGTGGCTGCCAGGAGGGATGCACATTTTGGAGCGCAAGTGCTGGCGCGTGGTGTGGCTTGTTCCCACCCTATCTAGGGATTGCTTTGATACATCCCATCTGTAATGGCTGCATCTGCTTGATGACAAGGAAGGGAAAATTAGGTTCTTACCGTGATAATTTTCTTTCCTTTAGTCACAGCAGATGCAGCCATGATCCCTTCCTGTCTGTTGCTATCTGCTGTAAATCTATTTCAGGTTCTGTTCATGTTTCCTGGAGATTCCGTCCTTGGGAGAAAGTCGGAAAACAGTCTTCAGGATTCTTGTTCAATTAAAGGAGGATGACTTAATTCCCTCCAGTTTCATGTTTTGGAGGATGAGTTTATTCCCTCCGGGAGGATGAGTTTATTCCCTCCAGTTATGTCTCAGTGGAGGATGAGTTTATATACCCTCCGGGAGGATGTTTCATTCCCTCCATTCTGAGTTAATGCCCTTTGTTGTAGGGCCATCGTTCGCTGTGAGGAAAGCTCATGTTATTCCCATTGCGGTTTGCCATACTGCTTTGGAAGCTTCAAATACTGAAGAGAGGCGGTGGAGCAAGCTGGTATGAGGCACTGAAAAAAGTGTGCTCTCTATCTCCCTCTGCTGGTTGATGGACACAACCCATCTGTAATGGCTGCATCTGCTATGACTAAAAGAAAGAAAATTATCACGGTAAGAACCTAATTTTCCCTTACATACCATCTCAGCCTGTACCTTGCTCAAGTTTCCTGATCCCCTGCCTCACCAATTTGATTTAGCCTTTTGAACATTAGATCCATTAAGGCTAAACAATTTTTGCTTAGGGGCCTAATTTAGACATGTTATGCCTTCTTGAAACTTGGCTCCAGGAATCAGAAATTGCTTATCTAAAACAAGCTTCTCCCCCTGCTTATACTTATTTGCACTCTCCAGTGTAGGGCCAGTGTAGATATGGTCTAGCTATACCTGCTTCTCGTACATTGTTAGATCTTTTCTGTACTACAGGTTCCACCTGTGGAATCTCTTTGCTTCTGGTTACATGCTTAGACATCAGTGGATTTTCAATTGATCTATCACCCACGTCCAATTTCCTCTACCTCTGTTCATCTTCTACAATCCTATATCAGCTCTGTAATGGCAATGTTTGTTCTTGACACAGAGTTCTGCCTAAGTATTGTTATCATATTTAATGTTTCCTTGAAAGTGCATAATGAGTTCTGCCTAAATATTGTTATTATATTTAATGCTCTCTTGAAAGTACATAATGGACTCCCAGGACAGGAATTGATAGCATTATCATGTTAAATGATCTACTGATTTATACTAAATGGAATAAAAATATGCTTAGGGCTAAGGATGACATTTCAAATGAGTCTTTGGAAACCTGGCCAGCTCCTGGGGATGCATTGAGAAACTGTCACATCCTCAATTACACATCAGCCTTATTGAATTAAATGATGAGATCATGTTTATTAGTAGGTATAAAGACAGGAGAACCGGGGCAAACAGACAGAGGTCTCTCCTGTAGAACAGACATGTTGCCCAGGCCCATTGTGCCCACTGAGACTCTCTGCCTGGCTGCACCCGGGACCTCCCTGTCGCTGGCGAAGATGTCTGCAACTCAAGCGGTGATGTATGATTTACTTACTTGAATAAAATTTATGTAATAACTTTTGATCGCCTCTGTAGTATATGTTTGACAGAGATATACCCGAAAGAACCTAAAGCAAAACAGGCTCCCACCTTTTGGTGGCCACTTGCCCTGTTATTTTAGACAACTTTAACATTCATCTAGATGACCCCACCCCCTAGCCTCCTACACTATAGACTTTGTCTTTCCTACATGTCCTGGAAATATGAAGTAATAAAAATACCACCGGTTCAGCAGGCCATGCTTTAAATAATATATTAGTAGTCCAAAAATCTATGTCGGAATTCACTCTTGCCTCTCCACTTCCTCTTCCACAGACAGATCGCTTTCTTTGTACTCCTAGGTCTATACCCTGATCCATTAACACATAGAAAAGGCAGTCTACTTGGACACTGAAGTAAGGGGTACCTGCCAATACCCCTTGGTCAGATCTAATGTTGAAATTATCAGGGCCCCTCCCAGCCTTTCAATTAATTCATCCACTCTAGGCATCATATATGCTTCGAGTTTGGAAATTGCGTTAACCTTCTGGAAGTCAGTGCAGTAGTGAATACTCCTATCTGGTTTAGGAACCAATTACTCATTGATTCTTTTATGATGTTGAGTTTAAGGATGTCTTTCACTTCCTTAGTCACTGCCTGTCACCGTGCCTCAGGAATCCGATACAGATGCAGTCGGATTACAACTCTAGGATCTGTGATAATGTCATAGGATGTAAGATATGTTGAGCCTGGAATATTGGAAAAGACATCCATGTTTTCGGAACCAGTTGCTCTAAATCCACTTTATGGGTGGCTGAGAGCTGAAGAGGCTTGGACTGTGATGGGATTGGTAGTCCAAAGTCATCTTCCTGGACAAGTGCCGCAGTCATGGGAGTCCACTTCTTCAGTAAACTCACATGGAAATTTTTTGCTTTCTGGTTTACCCACCTTGTAATTCATGGGTCCTTCTTTTTCAACCACTTCATAGGGCCCTTGTCATTTGCCCAGCAGCTTGCTCTGTGATGAAGACAGGCGTATCAAAATCCTGTTTCCAGGTTGGAAGATCCTGTTTACTGCTTCATGAGTCAGTGCTTGTGTTTGTCCCACTTGGGCCTTCATCAGACAGAATTTGATAGCAGCCACCCCTGCTTTCTTAGCCTTTCTGGCATTTTCAATATATTATCCATCGGGTTTTAACCTGGACTGTGTTCTTCTTCCCGTATTTGTCTGACCACATCCAAGATTCCCTTGTTCGCCTTCCATAGAGTAACTCAAATGGAGAAAGCTCTGGGGTTACTTCCCTGATGGTGAATAATACATAGGGAAGTAGGATTTCCCAAATCTTCCCATCCTAAGTGACAAAGTACTTCAGTATTTACTTAAGAGTTTTAATGACACACTCAACAAGGCCATTGGTCTGGTGATAGAATGCATTACCTACAGACCTGAAGCAATCAAAGAAACATCTATCTTCCGAAAATCTCTGAAAACATTCTTCGTCAACAAGGCCTATAATGAGAACCTATAACCTCACTAAGTCCACTCAACTATGAACGCATACCTTCTATAATTACCCTAACAACTCCCTTCCTTCCTCCCTCACCCTTCCTTAATCGCTACACATTACTAACTGTATCCGATATCCTGTTATGACAATGTTACCAAATCTATGTAAGCCACATTGAGCCTGCAAATAGGTGGGGGAATGTGGGATACAAATGCAATAAATAAATAAATAAATAAATAAATAGTACACAGTGGTCTGAACTGTCTTCACTTTCTGTAAGACATATGTCATGACACATGACATAAGGCATTCCCTGGTCTTTAAGGATCTCTGTGGGTATTCCCATGTATGGATAAATCTCCCACAGAGCATTCGCTACTATGACAGTTTTTATATTGCATAATGCAGTGGTTTCTAGATAGCGGGTTGCATAATCCAGGATAACCAGAATATACTTGTTGCCTTATGTGGTTGGCTTCAGTGGCCCTACAAAATCCATGTCCACTCTTTTGAACAGTGTCTCAATGATGGGCATATCATTCACAATCACTCAGGTCATATGAAATACCTCTAAAAAGACAATCCTTTTAAACAGTTGTTTTTTGTGCTAAGAAAATACAGTGTGACCAAACCAAATTCAGTGGTGACCATTATCTATCATCACACCAAAGTGATGGGCATAGGCATGAGAGGGGCAAGTGGAACCCTTACAGAACTGTTCAACTGGCAGGCCGGACGTGATTGGAAATATTTCAGGCAAAGGCAGCTCATTGTGACTCGGGCAAGTCACTTAACCCTCCATTGCCCCATGTAAGCCGCATTGAGCCTGCCATGAGTGGGAAAGCGCGGGGTACAAATGTAACAAAAAAAAACCCCAAAACCATAGTAAGTGATGGCAGAGACCTGAACGGTCCATCCAGTCTGCCCAACAGTCACATTCATTATCAATTCAAGATTAAATCAACAATGAACATAATATTATATACTTAATCATGGTCTTCCTTTGGTGTTTTTTGGACATAGACTGTAGGAGTCTGCCCGGCTCTGCCGTTATATTCTAACTACTGGAGTTGCCGTCAAAGCCCACTCCAGCCTATCCAAATCCATCTTGTCATTTGCGGGACAATGAAAGTAAAAATGTGCCTGGCACTATCCTCACGTTCCAAATTGCTGGAGTTTCCATCAAAACTCTCTCCAGCCCATCCTAAACCAGATTGCTATATGCGGGACTCATACAGTACAAGTCAGCACAGCACTGGTCTTAGTTGATACAACCAGAGTTGCCATCTAAGCACCACTTGACATGCAAACACATATGCAACCCTTTAAGTTTTGTTTTTTTATACCATTAGTTTTCTAATTAGAGATCATCTGTGTTCATCCCACACCTGTCACGTTTCCTGGCTGTTCTGAGCATGGACACTGGTGGCCATCTTGGATCCAGGCTTATTTCAGGGTTTGGCGGCCATCTTGGATAGGCCTGTTAGGCCAGGGCAGCCATCTTGGAGGTGGCAGCTGCAGGAAGGAAGCCCTTATTTGGCTGCAGGGTGTTCCCGATGGGGGCTGCCATCTTGTTTTCAGCTGTGCCTGGTTGAGCCTGATTCCTTCCTATTTAAGGCTTTGCCCTCAGTCTATCAGTGCTTCGGCTTCTACTCGGTTCGCTGACTAGTAGCAGTGCTTTGGATCTTTTTCTGACAGATACCTGGTTCTGACCTCTGCCTGTTCCTGGACCTGCTTCTGACCGCTGCCTGGTACTGACCACTGCCTGTTCCTGGACCTACTACTGCCTGCTGCCCGGTACTGACCACTGCCTGTTCCTGGACCTACTTCTGACCACTGCCTGGTACTGACCACTGCCTGTTCCTGGACCTGCTTCTGACTGCTGCCTGGTACTGACCACTGCCTGTTCCTGGACCTACTATTGACCGCTGCCTGGTGTTGACCTGTTGCCTAGCCCTGGTTTGTTGTTACCTGCTGCTTGGTCTAACCCTGTAGACTTTGTGCTGGACTTTGTTCTCTCTGTTGCTGGCTGCCCGAACTCAGGGGCTCAACTCCTGGGGAACGGTGGGAGGCCCAGGGAGGACTCAGGGTTTTGGCCAACAGCCCGGTGAGGGTTTCCTTCATCGTGTTCAAGGGCTCACCTCTCCTTGGGATACATTACAACACCTTTTTGAATTCTACCACAGTTTTATTTCTCCACTACCTCCATCAGGAGGGTATTCTAGACATACACCACCCTCTCCATGCAAAAGAAATTATCTGACATTACTCCTACCACCCCACAACCTCTATTCATGTCCTCTAGTTTTACCACTTTCCGTTCTCTGGAAAATATTTGTTTCTATATTTATTTAAACATCTGTATCATATTTCCCCTGTCCCTCCTTTCCTCTAGGGTATACATATTCAGGTCTTCTAGTCTCTTCTTAGAAAAATTAGGCCATACTGTGCTTCTAGGCTCTCTCTTCCCCCAAGTGGCCCCCTCCTAACAAATGTAGGCCAGCAGCATTATTTGCCAATGATAGGGCTGAGGGACTAATAACTGTTCTATCTCTTCTCCTTCTAGGGTTTCCTTGGCTACCCTATATAGTAAATAAAATATGGGAGATCTGCCTTATATTGGGGTCCTGGTTACTTACTGATTTCCCATCTATCTTGTGCCTTGGCTTGGGCTTTTCTAAAGCATTCATCTTTCATTCAGGCTGTCTTGAACTTCTCAGAATTTTCCTCCCAATTCCACTCAGGGTAAAGTAAGGGGTCTGAGATATCCTGGGTGGCCTCCTCTACATCAGTGTCCCTATCTACTGCTGCTCCTAGGTTCTGAGTGTAATGTAATTCTCTGATGTTGCCTCTCACGTTCATTTTTATTTATTTTTCTTACATTTGTACCCCGCGCTTTCCCACTCATAGCAGGTTCAATGCGGCTTACGTATTATATACCGGTACTTATTTGTACCTGGGGCAATGGAGGGTTAAGTGACTTGCCCAGAGTCACAAGGAGCTGCCTGTGCCTGCAGTGAGAATCGAACCCAGTTCCCCAGAACCAAAGTCCACCACTCTAACCACTAGGCCACTCCTCCACTCCATACCTTCTTCATCCCCTCTGGTGCAGTCTTTCACAAAATGTCCCTTTTCCCCATATTTGAAACAAGTGAGGAGATCCAGTTCCTGCATTTGGGCTAGCATTGGGCACTGGGTCCTTAGTGAGGGCGGCCATGTGCTCCATTTTTCTCCTCTGTCTCCCTGGACTTGAGGATAGTTGCTTCTCTCTGAAGTTTTCAGACACAGTTTTGGTCCCCTGTTTCCCCAGACTCATCCGTGAAGCTCTCAAGGACAGGTTGAGCTTGGTGGAAAACTTCCACCATCTCCAAAGCACACTCTAGTGTCAATTTGGAATGTTGCCTCATAGGTGAGGGTCAGACTCTCCACTCACACTTCAAGGAGAATGACTTTGGCTATCTCCACTCTTCTTTTTCCTTCTGGCTGCAACCATTTTCAGGCAGCTTCTTTAATTTGGTAGAAAAAAGTTTGAGGGTTATTGTCTGCATGAAAGACCCCTTTTCTGAACCGCTGCCAAGTTTATGCTTCCTGGGTGCACTCCACCCACTCCAAGATGATGGTCTTAACCACCTCATATGTGGCTTGGTGTCTTGGAATACGGCTTGGTTGCTGCTGGTTAAGAGGTTTCCTAAACAGGTAGTCCACATTGTCTCCAGCCAGCCAGCTATGCGAGCAACTGTCTGAGTTTGCTAAGAAACAATCTCTGCCATCCTTTGGGGAGTCATTTGAGGCAAGATAGAGATGAGAAGGTTCACTTGAGATACTGATCTCTCTAGTGTCTGGGACATTTGGACCTGAGAGCTGCTGATGTTCATAATGTGCCTAAATAAACTGCTGTTGCTCTTGATGCATGAGCTACTCCTGCTGCTGCTGCTGCTGTTGGTCCTCTACAATGGTCAGGAACAGCTTCTTCATAATTAGCCTGTAACATTCTCCCCGCTAATGCACTCTGTCCCTGAAGAAAGGAAAAAATAAAACCTTGCTTTTTGGCTCTAGCTGCACTTCTGCTCCCTTTGATAGGGCATGTCTAGTCTCTGTAGCCCAGCTATCTGTGTTGTAGTGAGACCTCAAGCCCTTGAGGTTAGGGGGAGTGGAGGAGTAGCCTAGTGGTTAGTGTAGCTGCCTCAGAACCAGGGGAACTGGGTTCAATTCCTACTGCAGCTCCCTGTGACTCTAGGCAAGTCACTTGAGCCTCCACTGCCCCAGGTACAAAATGAAATACCTAAGCTCTTTGAGCATGGACTGTCTTTCTTCTATGTTTGTGCAGCGCTGTGTATGCCTTGTAGCGCTATAGAAATGCTAAATAGTAGTAGTAGTAATGTAAAACACTTTGATTGTAACCAAAGAAATGTGGTATATCAAATCCCATCCCCTTTCCTTTCCTTTAGTGGATTTTTCCACCTTTAAACCAGGAAACACAGGCCCAACCACCAGAACTATATGTAGCAGACTGAGCAAGGTTGTGACATGGAGTCTCAACAGACACAGCCACTCAGAAAGGTGAACGTAAACAAAACACTATTTATACTCAAACGAATGTAATGTTCCTAGATAATTCTAATTTCTGTATATTAATTAGGTTGTACATAGAAGTCATTCCTAAATGGACACACACATACAAATGTTTATTTTCTGTATATAAATTAAGTTATACATAATACACATTCTGAAATATTATAGTATATTTATATTGTTATGATTATATATTATTATTATATTTTTACTTTATTACTGTCTTATCATTTATATATACACTTGTTCTTTCTATTTACCTGAAAGCAACCAGTCTGTGTCTTGGCATGTTTTGATTGCATCACGTTTAATTTTTAATGTCATTTGTTTAATTTTAGTGTTTTGCTAACATTTTAATTGTTTTACTCTATATGTGTTATGTACTGCTTTTAGGGGCTCCTGAGGCAGGCCAGAGTGGACAAAACACAACTCGTGTCGAGTCCAGGTTTTATTAATAAACTTTTGCTGTGAACTTTTTCAAGTCCGGTGGAAGTTTCTTTACATTATCCATCTTGTCTCCTTCACTGTTATTTTGTGCTGAAGCACTATAGTGCAACATTCTCCATGCAGATGGCGTAGCTACGTGTGATAAATTCCTAAAAACATCCACCCTGGACCAACAATACTTGCCGGAAACCATTACAAATTTTAATCAAATTCATTCTAACACAACTATTTCCGTTTTAACAATGATATCTATCTGCAAATCATGGGCACTGCTATGGGCACCAGAATGGCAACCCAATATGCTAACTTCTTCATGGTAGAACTGGAAGAGACATTTTTCAATACATATCAAACTAAACCCTTAAAATATTACTGGTATATTGATGACATTTTCATGATTTGGACTGAAGGAGAAGAGACTCAAACAATTTTACAGTTCCTTCAATACATACCATTCTACAATCAAATTGAAAATTGACTACACCCCCCCCCCCCCCCCCAAAGTCAACTTTCTAGACACCACAGTTTCTATCAGCATTGTCTATATAGAAACATTGATATACAGGAAACCTACAGACAGATGCTGCTGTCTCCACAACTCCAGCTTCCACCCTTCACATATAAAAAAATCAATTATATACTGCCAAGCCAAACAATACCACCGTATGTGCTCTGACCCAAGAGACAGAGATAAACAGCTCAAAATTCTGACTGATTCCTTCAGACAAAAAGGCTACAACCTCATAATAATCTTCAAGAATATTGCTTCTTCGAGGTTTGGGGGCGTGTCAAGATGGCGGCACGCTGCTGATCGCTGTTTGACTCTCTCGTGGGTAACGCTGAATTAAAACTTTATCCAGATCTAATGCCTCATACAAAATGTAAAGGGCCGGTCCCTCAATGGCCAGAACTTCCTCACCTCAGCAGCAATCCATCGAGAGGTTCGCAACGAGAGCTCCTCCCCATAACGCTGGGAAGATCCCTGCTGTCGCTCCGGGAGGAGGAGACCCTGGAGACTTGGGGCTAGATGTCACCCTTCCCCCCCCCCCCCCCCCCGGCGCTCAACCCTCCGCGTCTCCCCAAAGGACCTGTGTCTCAGTGGAGGCCTCCTGAACTCGAAGAAGTGACAGGAAGTCCTCTGGATTGAGGAATTGAGAATATGGGACCATCGGGAGGTCTGAAGCCTCTTTGTGCTTCGACTGAGCTTGCAATGCCATTAAAACAGCCAGAGTCAGTAACGCTGGAGACTATCTGAGAAACTCTTCAGCAGTTGGATAATACAGTGACTAAATCTATAAATGAAGTCTCGACTTCAGTGAGTACAGTTGAAACTTTATCAAATTCCTTAGTAGCTATAAAGATGGAATATAATACTCAAGTGAATAAAATTAAAGAGGACGTAAAGAATTTGCAAGATTGTGCCGCAATGGTGGTAAAAGATAAACTGATATTAATCATAAGATTGAACAGATAGAAAATTACAACTGTAGATTAAATCTCCGCTTTTTGAATTTCCCAAGATCTCCAGGTATTACCCCTTTGGAAGTATTTAAGAAATATTTCCTTGAAGTTTTGAAATTTACCCCGGAAACGATTCCACCGATAAATCGGATACACTATTTACCTAACAAGAAAATCTCGGAGAATTCTCTGGAAATATCTGGTCAAGAAAAGAAAGACATTAAATATATCTGAACTTTTGGAAACATCATTATCTTCAGAATCGGAAAGGACAACCTTATTGGCTTCATTTGTGTTTGAGCAAGATCTGGAAGTGGTGAGAAGGCTATCCCTCCGTAACTTACAAACTTTGTTCTATGGGAAAAAAGTTTGGATATTTTCAGATGTAACAAAGCAGACACAAGATATGAGGAAAACTATTTTGGCTTTAAGAACAGACACTTTGGCATTGGGGGGCTTCCTTTTATCTTAATTACCCATACAAATGTGTTGTCAAATATGTTGGCATAAAATATGTTTTTTTTCCAGAACAGTTATGTGCTTTTATAGATTTGAAAAAGATCCACACTGCATTACCCTAAATGGTTGAGAATTTATTTATTTATTACATTTGTACCCCACATTTTCCCACCTATTTGCAGGCTCAGTGTGGCTTACATAGTACCGTAATGGCATTTGCCAATTCGGTTGATAACAAATACAGATTGTATTGTGGTCTGATGAGGTAGGTGTGTTTCAGGCAACAAGAGGGTCGAAGGGAATGTAGGTTATATATTGTCCAGTAAGATCATTGGTTATGCTGTGTTGCTGGGTTTGGGGATTTATGGTGGGTCGGTGGGGTAAGCCTTTTTGAAGAATAAGTAAAAGGGGTGGGAATAGCCTGCTATTGTGTTTTTTTGTGACTTGTGTAATGATATTTTGTAGCTTGAATAGCCTGCTATTGTGTTTTTTTGTGACTTGTGTAATGATATTTTGTAGCTTATCTCCTGAGCATTATATGACTTACCCCCCTCAATTGTGGTCTAAAAGAAGATTAACCATTTGTTTTCTTTTGCTCTCATATTACTGATGTAAAGTTTTTTTTTTTTTCTCTTTTCTGAATTTCTTAATCAAGTGTTATGACTTCTAAAATGATTATATACCAATAAATAGAAAACAAAGGATATTGCTTCTTCCATTAAAATACCTAGATAAAACCTACTGCATTATAAAGAGAAGAAAGCCACAGAGAGAATCCCTCTTGTAGTGACATCCAGATCAAGTGCCAGACAGATATAGAGAAGGAATGAAAGTAGAACAAGAGAAGAAATGTAAAAACTAACCTGAAAATTTAATTTAGGAGAACATACAAACAAAAGTGGAACAGACTGAAACCAATTAAAAAAAGTTCCCAGACAACAAAGGTAGAAAAGAAAAAAGTTATTTTAATACTTTTTAAGGATTGGAATGGTGTCCAATTTGGAAAATGTACATCTTGTCTATATTTGTATTTAGCAGAATACAAGAGAGAATGCATACATTTCTTTTTCTCTCCTATCACTTTTGCAGTGCTTATATTGTCTGACTTTCTGGGGGGGGGGGGGGGGGGGAGGGAGATCGTCTCCATTTCTGTTTTTGTCTGTATGTTTTCTGTGGTCTCCTATTTTGTAGCAGGTGAGGATCTGTTTGTGTCCTGCTTGTGTGACTGAGGCAAAGGATTATGCCCAAAGCTTCTGAAAAAATTGGGTTCAGATTTTTCATTCAGTATTAAACACACAACCTCTTTTAGATCCTAAAGTATTTTTGTTACAGTGGTAGCCACCAGAGGTGACTGATGATCAAGCTAAGGTGCTTTTCCCCTGCCTGGTTATTGTACACAGGAAATTGGCTAGATGTTTGAAATCTCGAGTTACTCCATTATATGATGCATTAAGGCGCAAGCTGTGGCATGCATATTTCTTAAATAAGCTTACAACAATTAAGCATGGTCATTTGGAGTCCGTCAAGAGACAATGGTCTCCATTTGAAGATTGGTATGGCCAGGGGCCATTATCCAAAAAGTGCATTATGGTATTCTGTTTTGGGGAAGGTGCTCGGTGTTTTATACCCACTTTTTAAATTTAGTTCTTGAACAATAAGATCTCTGTTATTTATGTATATGTGTATTTATTTATTATGACATTGTTATGAATTTATTTAGTCATTTTTGATTATATATTTTGCATTGCCTCATAAGTAAGGGCTCGAGGGATAAGGAGGGTGGGTTGGATTTTGTGTTATATGATTCCTTTGTTGAAAACTGTTGATTCTCTTTCAAAATAAAGTCTTATACCAGAATCAATGAAGTTATTCCCCGTACAAGTCATTGTACAAAAGATATCCCATTTGGGATTATCACCTCTGGAACATACTCCTTCTATTGCCAAATACTTTGTTAAATGCAGACAAGTTTTTGTTTATATGGTCACTCTACAGCAGGGGTGTCCAACCTCGGCCCTTGACAAGTCGGGTTTTCAGGATTTCTCCAATGAAAATGCATAAGATCTATTTGCGTACAATGGAGGCAGTGCATGCAATTAGATCTCATACATGCATACTGGGTAGCTGAAAGTGACTGGAGGGGGAGTGTTTCTTTTTGCATCGAAGGCTGTGGTGTCTTACATTGCTAATTTAAAAGTGGGAGAAAGGAGGGATATGATGTGCGGAAATGTCACTTTGGTCCCCCCCCACCCATTTCAAGCTTGCCTCCTTGTTGCCACCCCAATTATTTCTGTCTAGACACATCACTGAACTTTGTTTTAGCCTAGGCACCCTGTCATAAAATTACTCTCCTCTTGTCTTTGCCAAAGAAGTAACTTCGACTCAGCCAGTAATTGATCAATTTTGCAATATTAATTTGTGATTGAAAGATGATAGAATAGGTCACAAATAATGCACAGGATTTTTCAGTAGCCTGATTGTAGTTAGTTATGAAAATTGTGCTGTGCTGGTGTCATATTTTTCTTGGTTGCACAAAATGTGAGTATTCCATGAGCTAAAGGTATGTGTAATGAAGGAGGACTGTGGATAATGTTCATCATGCTCAATTTGCTTTGTTTCAGAGAGCTTCGAAAGAGGCAGATGTTAATGTACATACTCTTAATGATCTTGTTCCTATCATTCATGATCAGTCCCAGTACATTCACCATCTAGAAGCTGAAGTCAAGTTTTGCAAGGTATGTTCTGTATTTGGTATTCTTAGTAAAAGCAATTTGGGTATAGAGGTAGCAGTCTTATGACTTTTTAGCTGTAACAATCCAGCTAACCTCCTCCTTTCCTTCTATAGTCTTCTCTCTCCATAGAGAAAAGGGGTTAGACAGTTTCCTAAAGGACAAGTCCATAAACCTGTACTAAATGGACTTGGGAAAATCCCACAATTCCAGGAATAACATATATAGATTGTTTGTACGTTTGGGAAGTTTGCCAGGTGCCCTTGGCCTGGATTGGCAGCTGTCGTGGACAGGATGCTGGGCTCGATGGACCCTTGGTCTTTTCCCAGTGTGGCATTACTTGTGTACTTAGAGCTCTAAGGAAAATGGCCTTCTGAGTAGGAGTCCCTTGAAACTGTCTTGAAGAGTAGCAGGATACTGGGAAAGCTCTATTTGCTCCCTCAGGAGGATTAGGAACTGGTTAATGGATAGAAAACAGAGGGTAGGTTAAATGGCCATTTTTCTTGGTGGAGGAATTCTTTTTCACATTCTCAATTGACACATAATAGAGGACACCATTTAGATTTATTAGCTTTTACTGTTACTCTCACCTATAGAATTAGCTCAGTTTTCTTGGTCTCCTATTTTTTGGCCAGATCATTATATGCTTTAGTTTACAATCAATTGGGAGCAGAGCAGACAATGAAAATATAAGCCAAGGGAGAAAATTTTTTTATTTTTTTATTACATTTGTACCCCGCGCTTTCCCACTCATAGCAGGCTCAATGCGGCTAAATATATGTCCGGAGGGAAAATTGATTCAACTAAATTCTGGTCTCAATTTCATCAGTTTTCAATAGCTGATTCTGTGAATTTTGATTAGCTGGAAGAAATTCTGAGTGAAGGTTTTAGATAAAATCGCACCAATGTGAACAAAGACTTAAGATTATACGTGAGAGTAGCAAATGGTTTGATTTAGAACTGCATGGGTTAAAACAAATATGCAGGAGATTTCAGAGGAAGTGGCAGAAATCTTTAGATCAAGATGTAAAAAGAGAGTGGAAACAGGCAAACGCTATTTATAAAACTGCGTTGATTACTGAAAGAAAGTTGTGGTATTCTAAGTTGATTGGTGCTGATGTATCTAATGTAAAAGCTCTTTTCCAACTAGTTGCTAGATGATCTGATAATTCCCATCTCACTCAGTTAGATGGTGCTATAACTCCTACAGCTGTTGGAGCTGGCAGCTAATTTTTAAGATAAACTCTTAAAAGCTAGAGCATTATTCTCAAATTTAACACGGATTGAAAGATATGAGGTAACAACTAGTTATTTTAGTGGCTGATGGGAATTGGACAGATTTTCTGCCTATTGATTGGACATTATTTAAATCACTGTTGCATAAATATTCTAAATATTAGACCCTTTTCTGCTTTCTTTGATGAATACACCTCCTTTTGAGGAGATTTAAAATGTTTGATAGGCTTCTTGCAGTTCAAGCATAGAGGTCTTTGAGTGATTTTAATATTTGTTTTGCTGCTCAGTTATCTTTTTTTCTTATTCAAGAAAAATGTAAAAACCTACCCTTCTAAGAAGTTTGTTAAAATTACTTTTTGAATAAGATTCTCTGTTTTTTTGCTTCCCAAGAGACTATCTTGGTTTTTTAATTATTGTTAAGAACCAGAAGGTATCAGTGGTATAGAAGTATATTGTATTCTAATGTAATGAATAGTGGAGGTGGTAGAGATACCTTCTTACTAAGGTGGAACTTGCTGCCCTTAGTGAGCACACTGCTGGCTGTGGAGTTATTTTTAAGGAGCATCTTCCAAGAGGACTATATGTGGACCCATATCAGTTGGCATCACTGCAATAGCACAGTGTTACAGAGTGGTTATTTTATCTTTATCCTGGACCAGACTAGGTGAAGTGTTCAGTTCACACCAGCTGGTTCATACTGCCCCTGATGCAGACTACCTTTTTATATGATCTGCTTCCTGATGAATAGTGGAGTGCCACAGGGCTCTGTATAGGGACCAGTACTATTTAACATTTATAAATGATCTGGAACTTGGAACAAGTGAGATGATTAAATTTGCAGGCGGCACAAAATTATTCAAAGTTGTTAAAACACATTAAGACAGTGAAATATTGCAGGAATACCTTAGGAAATTGGAAGACTGGGCATCCAGATGGCAGATGAAATTTAATGTGAACCAATGCAAAATGATGTACATTGGGAAGAATAATCCAAATCATAGTAGGAGTCAGTACCCAAGAAAAAGATCTAGGTGTCATCATAGACAGTATGCTTAAATCTTCTACCCAGAGTGTGGCAGGGGCCAAAATGGCAAACAGAATGCTAGCAATGATTAGGAAAGGGTTGGAAAATAAGACACAGAATATTGTAATGCCTCTGTATAGTTCCATGGTGTGACCTCACCTTGAGTATTGTGTGCAATTCTGGTTGCCGCATCTCAAAAAGATATAGCGGAATTAGAAAAGATTCAAAGAAGGGTGACCAAAATGATAAAAGGGATGGAACCCCTCTCATATGAGGAAAGGCTAAAGGGGTTAGGGCTCTTCAGCTTGGAAATGAGATGGCTAAGGGAGAAATCTTATCTGGTGTAGAATGGGTAAAACTGAATTGATTTTTTTGCTCTTTCAAAAAGTACAAAGACTAGGGAACACTCATGTTATTACTTTAAAAACGAATAGGAGGAAATATTTTGTCACTCAACAAATAGTTAAGCTCTGGAACTTGTTGCCAGAGGATGTGATTACAGTGGTTAGCATATCTGGGTTTAAAAAAGGTTTGAACAAGTTCCAAAACCATTTAAAAATGGTTCAGGCCTCCATTGGCAGCCAGTGTAGCTTACGATGCAATGGTGTGGCAGTCTTATATTTAGAGGTTCTACATGTCATCTGGGCAGCTGTATTTTGCAGTATCTGAAGACGGCGACGAATGACACTGCTGCAGCCCACATAAATGATATTGCAGTAGTCCAAATGTAACATTAACAGTGTTTGAACTATTAATACAAATGTGCCCGCTTCGAAGCATCCCAAATGCGTCTCAGTTTTCATACTAGTTTGAATATCCTAGGTGTAATAAATTGGCTATGAGGTTCAAAAGTTAAGTGCCTGTGCCATCTGTGAATTTAGCCCTATGTACATACTTTCCAATACCAGATTTGCTTCCTTAAGTGCCCAGAAAAAATGGAAGGAGGGGAGGGGAAGACAAAAAAGGTGTTCTGTTTTGCTTCTCTTGCTCCCCTCTGCTTTGCTCCCCTCTCCCGATCCTCTTTTCTCCTGGGATCCCTTCTTACCTTCCCCTGGGTTCCAGAGCAGTGGCAACAGCAAATGCACTTAAAGATTTAATGTGAGGCCTGCAAGCCCTGGCACTCTGAATAGGTCCTGTTTTGGTCTGCCCCCTCACATTCCAGTGCCTATCAGAAGTCAGAGTTTGGTCAAGTAAAGGTTGCCAAGTCCTTTTAATTCAATTTGACTTGGCAGCAAGATTCGACATAGTGGATCATCAGGTCCTACTTTATCCAATTTTCATAACTAACTATTTTATTTTGTGTTGGAAGTTGAAATCTCCAAACAGCTATTAGCCTAGTCTCCTCTATTAACTGTGAAATATGTGCCAGGATATTCCTGGCTTAAAGTTGAGTTTAGACATCCTATCTAAAATGAGATCCATAGGAAGGTTAAAACCTCTTCCTAAAATGATAAGAGATAGAGAGAGGTCAGTATTTAAGGTTTCTGCCTGTTCATGAAGAGGATGGAGAGTCGGTTAGGAGCATAAAGCCAAATTAATAGCAGTTGCATATTAGCATGAGAGATTTATTTTAAAAAATTATATCCGGTACCATCTACATTTCTAGACAACTTACATAGTGACATTCACAATAAATGTAACAAACATAAAATATAAGACATATCAACAAATAAAAAAATTTGTCATACAATGAAATAAATTATTCAAATGCCTGCTGAAAAAAAAGACTTAATTGTTTCCTAAAGGAGAGTACTGGTTGAGCTTGTCCCAGTTGCAGTGGTATTGAATTCCACAATTTTGGAGCTCCCACCATAAATATTGTCTCTTTGTATTCCTACAATCTCATCTGTCTAAATAATGGAATTTTGAGCAAACTCTGCCTCTGCGATTTCAGAGAATGAATAGGAGCATAAATGTTCATAGTAGTATTTTAAATACCAGTGTCAGAATCGTAAAACGAATCTGTCAAAGGATGGAAAACCAGTGTAATAATATGAGCATTATATGAACTCAACTCTTGCTGGTTGAAAGATAGAAGGGGTACTGGTGTACTACTATAAAATCCTCAGCATATACAATCTTATATGTGTAAGCTTTGCCTTCAAGTTTTCATATATATTCTTTGCTTTTAACACTACAGGATGAATTGTCCAGTATGAAACAACGAATACGAGTGGTTGTGCTTGAAAATGAAGAACTCTGTGAAGCGATGAAATCCAGGGTACTGCAGGAGACTATGAGAGAGCAAACTCTTTTGGATGGCTCAGTAAGCGTGACATATGTTAATTTCTTCAACAAGATATTCGTGTGTTAGATTTTTCATGGTTTTGATGTGGTAGGCTATATAGTGTATGCATTTTTTGATTTGGAGGTTTCATTATACTATGCAACTATATCATTGTCCGCAAAGACCCTCTTTAGACCCAATATTTTTACCTTGGGAGCAACAAACAAAATATCCGAAAAGCTAAGAGGAAAAGGATTCTTGAATTGGAATGAAACTCTAGACTGTTAACTGAAATAGTTATTACTGAATAACTTTAGTAAAAAATTGAATCGTTTTGCTATTTGCTTGAATAGTATTTATTTAAGAGACTTATAGCTTGCAATTTCTGAAAATTAATGTAGGTTACAACATATGAATGCAACTAAAATTAGTTGAACAAAACAGTAACAATCAACACTAAAATCATGTAAAAATGAAATAAAAACATTTGACAGCACATATGAAGCCAATAAAATTAAATTACATGTAAAAGCTAAACTGTGGCACATCCAATAAAACATCAATTGCAGATTAATTATGTGGCCTGCTGGATTACGAATGCAATGAGCTGTTTTTGTAATGATATAATATCAGTCTTTAGATGTAACTCAACAGAGAGAGAGTTCAACAGCATCTGGGCAGTTACTGAGAAAACACGATCTCTAGTCTCATTCAAACAAACCTGCTGGTAAGTTGGGACATCCATTAAGCATTGTGCCTCTGATCTCTTGAGTTCTAGATGGGCAGTAAAACCTTAGCAAAGTGGCTGTAGTAATCGGAGCTTCGTTACATAAAGCCTTATACACAAGTATAAGTATATTGAATTTAATTTGTCAGAAGATTGGCATCCAGTGCATGGTTTATACAAGGGGTGTTGCAAAAATAGAGATTAGCCCTGATTAATATGCATTCATGAGCGTTATGTGCTACCTGGGGCAGCCATCATATATATTCTGGAATATCCAACAATAAACCATTACAATGGTCTGTATAAGAGATTAAGAAGGACTGAAATGCTATATGCAAATTATCAAAGGAATTATTAGGAAAGGAATGGAAAACAAAATTGAGAATGTTATAGTGCCTTTTTATCGCTCCATGTTACGACTGCACCTCAAATATTGTGTGCGGTTCTGGTCACCGCATCTCAAAAAAGATATAGTAGAATTAGAAAAGGTACAGAGAAGGGCGATGAAAACGATAAAGGGAATGTGATGACTTCCCTATGAAAAATGGCTAAAGCGTCTAGGGCTCTTCAGCTTGGAGAAGAGATGGCTAAGAAGAGAGGTTTATAAAATACTGAGTGGACTGGAACAGGTAGATGTGAATCTCTTGTTTACTCTTTCCAAAAATACTAGGACTAGGGGGAACACAAAGAAGCTACTAAGTAGTAAATTTAAAACGAATCGGAGGAAATATTTCTTCACTCAACATGTAATTAAACTCTGGAATTCGAATGTGGTAAAAGCAATTAGCTTAGCAGGGTTTAAGAAAGGTTTCGACAAATTCCTAAAAGAAAAGTCCATAAGCCATTATTAAGATGGACTTGGGAAAATCCACTGTATATTTTAGGATAAGCAGCATAAAATCTGTTTTTCTGTTTGGGATCTTGCCAGGTACTTGTGACCTGGATTGGCCACTGTTAGAAACAAGATACTGAGCTTGATGGACCTTTGGTCTGTCCCACTATAGCAATACTTATGTTCTTATGTTAAAGGTCAAACACAATTTCAGTAACATAGCATCCACAACTTAAAGGATGCAGTCAACTATATTCAGAGCAGAACAAAAAAGAGGCAGTGTCTTGCAGCAATAGAACAGAGCAACACCAAAGCAGACACTGTGAAGTTCAAAAGAGTCTTTATTCAAACAAATCCCAACATGGCCATGTTTCACCAAATAGGCTGCATTAGGGGTAAGCATAAACAATTAGCAAAAATTACAAACAAAACAGATAAATTACACTGAATCAATCATAAACATTTTCATATAACCACCTCTCCAGAACTATGTAAGCAACTTTGAGCCTGCTAATAAGTGGGAAAAGGTGGGATACAAATGTAATTAATAAATAAGAAGTAAAAACTTCTACATAAAAAATCTTTTTAATAATAATCAAATGAATCAAACTTAATATCAACATATATATGTATGGCACATGAAAAAGATCAAAAAGTATCAGAACCAATATAAATGCCCAAGAAATATAATAGGTAATATAAATGAGTTAAAAAAACAAAACAAAAGCAACATACCTAACCAGGTTCACACAACATTTACCCTGGCAGTGTAAATTACAAAAGAGGTATACTTGTCATTTCTAGGATGTAACAAAATGATTGAAAATATGCATACAATCATAATAATTTAAAAACATTATTTCCATCTTTTGCATTAATTAATAGCAAACATCTAGATTTCAATCATCTTTAAACATAGTGAAAAAATGGCAATACTTCATTTGTACTGGAGTCATTGAGAATAGCAGAAGGAAAATAAAAACGGTAAAGAGAAAATATTTCTTTGTACGGGTACCTGGAAGGCAGCTGATGGAAGTGCTAGGCATCTGGAGCTGAGGACCTTGGAGTTCTCCCCCCCCCCCCCCCCCCAGAGAAGGCTGGGAGGATATGCTGATGGGCTGCAAGACCTCCACACCACCTGGAAGGTGAAAGGAATGAGTCCTAATAGACCTTTTGCAATCTCAACAAGAGGTGCATTTAAATATCTCCTAAAGGAAAGGGGGTGGGGTTTGATACCCCACCTTTCTGTAGTTACAATCAAAGCATTTTGCATATTATATACAAGTACTTATTTTATGCCTGGGGCAATGGAGGATTAAATGACTTGCCTAGAATCACAACAAGTTGCAATTGGAATCAAACCCAGTTCCCTTTACTCCATCAATCTTGGTCAAAGAACTAAGATTTGTAATGTTTCTTAAATGCACAGAACAGGGCTGTGTTCCAACACTTTGGAATGCCAACCCTCAGATGTAAGATTAGAATTAAAATACCAGGGCATCTGTAAGAAATTGGGAAAAAAAAAATATATATATATAAATAAATAAATTTGTTTTACCCGTTATTTCAGGGTTATAAACCAATTATTGACTTTATCTATAGCAAACTTTATACAGTATGTAATATTCTATTCAGATTATTACTTTTCTTATTTTATTAGGAACTTTTGTTATTTGAATTATTTTGATTATTGTCTGTAAACTGATTTATTATTTGTAACTACTTTGTATTCAGTAAGCAAACTAGATATATTTTGCGTATAGTAAATGACTGGAAATGGTGAATACAATGTTCTCATTCTGTTCCCTAGGACACACAAAGCTATTCAGGTTTTTTTTTTATTTTTTTTATTTTATTGAATTTTCCTTACATTTATGTAAAAAGCATAAATTGGAATTAAAGAAATATACATTCTATTTGAAATAATCAATCATGCAAAATGTCAATTATATTAGTCCACATTACATGATCCAAGAACTAGGTACTTAAAGTTAACAAGGCTGAAACAGTTTTTTTATCACAGCCTAATTACAGGAGGAAGGGCAAGAATCCAAATCGGGGCAGCCGATTAAGCGTACAATTCAAAGTTAACCCTAGAACGCATGACGTTAAAAATATACATATTAACGTCATGGGGGCCTTTTAGGCCCCCATGCACATAATGTAGAAAAACACACTTAAATAAGTTTCACAAGTTTATTTCAAAATTGCTCAATAAAATATGAATAGTGGACAACATTTTAATTATAATTTTTCACAGAAAACACCAAAAAATCTTTTTTTTTCCCAAATTTCACGCAAAGACATGAAAACACACAAAAATGCATAGAAATCTATAGCAAACTAGCTGCAGCTACATTTTTATTCTAACTTTCTTTTCTATTATATTAGTCTTCCAAACAATTCTGACATGTTATTTTTTCAGAAGAGTGTTCTTTGCAAACAGTTTCCTTACAAGTGGAACAATATCGCTCAGTTTTCCTTTCTATGTTTCTTGGACACATGAAACAACGCTTTCGTTTTCTTTCTCCTGGCTCTGGAGTAATCTGAAACTGTACGCCACACCGTTTCATTGGTTCTTTAGTTTTCTTTGGCAAGCATTTCAAGTCGCTTCGCTCTATCATGTGAGGTATTACAAGTTCATGACAAATGTCCTTCAAGAATAAGCGTCTCCTGTCCTTCCTCTGTGCATGAAATTCAGGATGAGTTTCTGTATAAATAATGAATGAATTTAGGGCTGCTACATCAAGCATATTTGAAAATAGTACTACAGGCCATCGTTTTGTTTGCCTCTTACACGAATATTCTCCCACCATCTCATCCATTTTATCTACACCTCCTTTTGTTGCATTGTAATGCAGGATGATTTCTGGTTTCAATTTTTGGTTATTGCTGTCAACACTGCAATCGTGATGCATGGTACTGAGTAAAATTACAGATTTCTCCTTCTTTGCCTTGTAAGATACCAAAGTCGCTTTGTTATTGAATCCAAAGACACTCTCATAAAGTGCTCGCTGACGATTGTGTTTGAGTGCTGCTGGAATTTCTCGTCTGTTTTGCTTTATAGTACCAACAAGTGTAATAGCTTTTGCAAGCAGAAAATTGCCTAGTTCAACATTGGTGAAATAATTGTCCATGGTGATGTTTCTACCTGAATTGAATATTGGAACAGCAAGAGTTTTGACTATTTCAGACCCCAGATCCTTCTGTACTGGTGCACCAACCTCTTTGCCACAGTAGATTACGCCATTTATGCCATAATAATTTGCAGAATCACACATCCAGAAGATTTTTATACCGTACTTGGCTGGCTTGCTGGGCATGTATTGTATGAATTTGCAGCGTCCTCTGAACGGTACAAGTTGCTCATCTACAGTAACATTAGTACTAGGATTGTAAAGTTTTGTGCAATTTTTGATAAATATGTTCCAGATATAACTGATAGGGGCTAATTTGTCTGTTTCAAACCTCGCTGCACGAGTTCGCTTATCATCAAAGCGAATGATCCTTCTAATTTCCTCATATCTGCCCACTGACATTGTCGCCTTATAGTGTGGATCAGAAAGTGGGTCCAGAAATAATTCTCGTATTGGGACATCATACGATTTTTGACTCCCTGCCAGCAGGAAAAGTCCAATATATGCATAAAGTTCCTCTTTTGAGATATTTTTCCAGGACTTATTTTTTGCTGAAGCGATACGTCTTCCTTCTAGGTTTGAACATAATAGGACCTCTTCTGCAATATTGTCAGAAAAATAAGTACAGAATACATCTTTAGGGGTAAAGTAACTGGGACTTCCCACAGCTCCTTGAGCCTGTCTCACAATATTGTGTATTGGAGTACGTCCGACTAATGTAGGATTACTGTCCCAAAAAACATTCGTTTTGGATGTTCTACTTATCACTTCTTGAGGATCCACTAGATTCACTTCTTCATCATCAGAAGAATCACTGGATGAGGATGTTTGATTAGCTGGTGGCAGATATTCTTCATCAGACAAAGATAGTTCACTTTCATCATCGCTTTGAAACATAATCGCTTCAATCTCTTGGTCAGTCAGACACTTGGAGGAAGACTGTGCCATTGCTGACTAGATGTTAGAAAATGAAACAGATTTCCTCTCAACAGCTTATCTTATCACAGGTCCTTCAGCAATTAGCTCACAGTGTATACTGTCCTCAGTGTTCAGAGGACCTGAGGTGATGTCATGGCCTTATCACTCCCTCCAAAAATCACATGACATCCTCACATGTTATTATCCACACCCTGGCCTCTCCACCAGCATTACTGAGTACAAATAAAGTAACTTGAGACACAAACACTTCTGAGAACATGATAAAAACAGCGGGGGCCTAAAAGGCCCCCAATTCGTACAGATGTAGTTTTCACCAAACAAGCATTGTTACACCATAATGCCTATGAAAAAAAATTATATGAACAACTGGATATTATCAACAATGACATACTTCAGTAATACCTTGAGTTTCAAAATTCTAACTAAAGTAATTTTGCAGATAATAGCAAAAATGTAAGCATGGGGGCCTAAAAGGCCCCCAATATGCGTTCTAGGGTTAACAACACATTACTTTTTACTAACTATAAATTCCATAAGTTTTCCTGGTTCAAAAAAAATATATAATTTGTGGATTCTAAAGAAATATAACATTTACAAGGAAGCTATTCAGGTTTTGAGGATAAACACAGTGAATATGCAGAAGATACATTTGCATACAGGCAAATTAGGGTATGAAAATTTGGCCATGCATATTCATTGTGAATATTCTGAACACCAGACTGGTTGGCTGTTTTCTTGATGCTTAAGGTATGTAGGATGATACAATGCTTTTAACAACTTCTGGTTTATTGCTTTACAGGCTAGTGCGCAGAATTCCTGGATTAGAGCAGATGATTCTAGAACTCAGCAAGCTATTGAACAGCCACAATTGCATAATACCAACACCTTAATGTCAGGAGAAGGCAAATCACAGATACAACGGGTTCTCAAGCAGTCGTTATTGAATGATAATAAACAACATACTGTTGATTTATCTGCATCAATGGCAGCCCTAGAGCTAGAAAAATGGCAGCAAGAACTGGTTTGTATTTTGTTCATTGTATTTTTGGGAGATTGCAGTCCTGCTTTTAAACAGAAATGTATTTTCCAGGTGTTTTATAGAGATGCTAGCATGTTATGGGTAAGAAAAGAATAGAAATAGAGGTGGTGAGGAGGTGGCAGCATATTATGATTTTCTATCTGACTTATCAGTGTCTGATCATAAATAAAATAAAGCATTATGCAATTTGAAATCACTTGTTCCTTGTCATCATGCAGATGAATCCATTACGAGTGGGTTGTGTCCATCAACCAGAAGGGGGAGATAGAGAGCACTGAAAAACCATAGCTCCATCAGTATTCTCTATCTCGCCAGCAGGGTGGAACAGCCCGGAGATGGAGCGGAGCCCCTTACGGAGGTGGCACCGCGGATGGAGTTGGCCTTGTCATTTTTGGCTGATGCCCTTCATGATCTGGTCAGAGCTTCGGCTAAACAGATGGCTGTAGCGGTGGCGGCTCTTCTGTGGCTATGGCATTGGGCAGCTGACATGGCCTCTAAGCAAAGGTTGGTGAAGTTGCTCTTTCAAGGCCTTCTCCTGTTTGGTGAGGAGATGGAGAAAATTGTGAAAGGCCTGGGGGATGCCAAACTCCAGCACTTACCCGAGGATAGGCCGCGGCCTTCTTCCAAGGGTCAGGTGGTTCCCTCCTCTTACAGACCTCGCTTCCGTGAAGCTAGAAGGTACTGCCCGGGGCGTTCTGCTGGGTTCACTTCGCGTGCCCGTTTTCAGCAGAGGAACTCCTTTCGCTCGGACAAACGTTCCGCAGCAGCAGGCTGAAGACCTGGAGTTCATGGGCGACCCTCTCAATGATGGTGCGCCGGCCCCCTCCTTGATTCCTGTGATAGGAGGATGACTTTCCCTCTTTCTCGAGGAGTGGGCCAAGATTACCTCAGATCAGTGGGTCTTGGACCAGATCAGAGAAGGCTACAGAATAAAATTCAATGTCCCGATAAGAGACGTGTTTGTGGAGTCCCGATGCAGTTCTGCCACCAAACGGGCGGCGGTAGAGGAGACTTTGCAAGGCTTGATTCATATTGGGGCGGTTTCCCCTGTGCCTCCTGCCGAATGTGGCTCTGGCCATTTACTTCATGGTGCCGCGAAAAGGAGGGTCTTTTCGGCCTATCCTAGACTTAAAACAAGTCAACAGGTCTCCGAACGTGCGGTATTTTCACATGGAAACCCTGCGCTCCATCATAGCAGCGGTACAGCCAGGAGAGTTTCTCACGTCTCTGGACCTGAAAGAAGCTTACTTGCACATACTAATTTGGCCCCCGCACCAGAGGGTTCTGCATTTTGCGGTGATGAGAAAACATTTCCAGTTTCGGGTCTTGCCTTCTGGCCTCGCCACAGCTCCCCGAACCTTTTGGGTAGTAGCTGCTTTTCTCAGGCAAGAGGGTATCCGGGTTCACCCGTACCTAGATGACTAGCTTATCAGAGCAGACTCTGCAGAAGAGAGTCGTGAGGTTCCAGCCGGAGTGTTCTCAGTAATGCAATCTCTGGGCTGGGTTGTCAATATAGCCAAAAGTAACCTGACCCCCTCTCAATCTCTAGAATATTTGGGGGTCCGGTTCGACACAGCCTCGGGGATGGTCTTCCTACCCGAGCAAAGGCGGTGCAAGCTTCAGAACCAGGTCCGTCTGCTCCTGAGGATGCCTCGCCCGTGAGCTTGGGACATAGTCCAGCTGTTGGGGTCGATGACGGCCGCTTTGGAAGTAGTGCCTTGGGCGAGAGCGCACCTGAGACCTCTGCAGTGCTCTCTGCTTCAACGGCGGTCTCCAATATCTCAGGATTATCATTGCAGACTCACGTGGCTCCCTGTGGCCCGGCTCAGTATGGAATGGTGGCTCTCAGACAGCATGCTGCGGCGAGGAATGCCGCTAGCACTCCCCGATTGGTGCCTGGTGGTAACAGATGCCAGCCTGAAGGGCTGGGGTGCACATTGCCGGGGAAGGCATGCCCAGGGTCTTTGGACACCCGAGGAGTCGGAGTGGTCCATCAATCGCTTGGAGTTGAAAGTAATTTTCCAGGCGCTTCTGGCCTTGCAATTGACCCTGGAAGGATTGGCTGTCAGAGTTCTGTCGGACAACACGGCAGCAATGGCCTACAAAAATTGCCAAGGAGGCACTCAGTGCATAGCACTGGCCGCGCAGATTTGCTACTGGGCCGAGCTTCATCTGCAGTTTCTGTCAGCAGCTCATATTGCAGGTCAGAGCAATGTGCAAGCCGATTATCTGAGCAGAAATCAAATCGACCCAGTGGAATGGGAACTTGCAGACGAAGTATTCCTGCAGATATGTGCCAAATGGGGAAAGCCCGTAATGGATCTTATGGGGTCAAGCACAAATGCCAAAATCCTGTGCTTCTACAGCAGACTGAGAGATCCTCGTTCGGCAGGGTTGGATGCCTTGGCTCAACCCTGGCCTCAGGGCCTCCTGTATGTGCTCCCTCCGTGGCCCTTGATAGGGCGAGTACTCCTGCGGATTCGGCTCCACTAAGGAGAGGTGGTTCTCATTGCCCCGGATTGGCCCAGGAGGCCGTGGTATGCGGACCTCCAGCGGATGCTGGTAGAGGATCCCCTGCCATTACCTCTGGTACCGAACCTGTTGTCACAGGGCCCGGTGACCATGGAGGACGCCTGCTGCTTTGGTCTTACGGCATGGCTATTGAGAGGGCGCAATTGAGAGACAAGGGATATTCCAGTAAAGTCATTTCCACTCTCCTACAGGCCCGCAAGCGTTCCACTTCCGTGGCTTATGCCAGGATTTGGCACCAATTTGAGGCTTGGTGTGCTTCTAAAGCAATCACACCCATGCGGGCTTCTGTCTCGCCGATACTTGACTTTTTGCAGGATGGTTTACAAAAAGGCTTGGCCTATAATTCCCTGCATGTTCAAGTGGCAGCCTTAGCATGTTTTCGAGGGAAGGTCGCTGGGCTCTCTCTGGCTGCTTGCCCGGATGCGACACGGTTTCTTAGAGGGGTGCTTCGGCTCTGTCCTCCCGTGCGGGCTCAGTGTCCGGCCTGGAATCTGGGATTAGTTTTAAAGGCCCTTCAATGTTCGCCCTTCGAGCTGCTTCGGCGAGCTTCGGAGAAGGATGTGACCTTAAAGACGGTCTTTTTGGTGGCCGTGACATCGGCGAGATGGGTATCTGTGAGCTCCAGGCGCTGTCCTGTCGAGACCCATTTCTGCAATTCTCAGAGTCCGGAGTAATGGTACGTACGGTGCCTTCCTTCATGCCTAAGATGGTTTCAGCATTTCACCTAAACCAGCCTATTTCCCTGCCCTCCTTTTATAAAGAGGAGTTTCCAGAAGCCTATGGGCAGTTGCACCTTCTGGATGTGCAAAGGGCTCTGTTGCAATATCTGCACATTTCAAATGCCTTCAGGACCTCTGACCATCTTTTTGTTCTTTTGTCAGGTCCTCGCAGAGGGTCTCCAGCGTCTAAGGCCACTATAGCCCGTTGGCTTAAAGAAGCTATCTTTTCAGCATATCTGCTATCTGGCTGGCTTCCGCCTGAAGCCTTTAAGGCTCATTCCACAAGAGCGATTTCCTCTTCTTGGGCTGAAACTGGAGCACTCTCTCTACAAGAGATATGTAGTGCAGCTACTTGGGCTTCTAAGCTCTCGTTTGCCCGACATTACAGGCTGGATGTGGCTGCCAGGAGGGACGCGCATTTTGGAGCACAAGTGCTGGCGCGTGGTGTGGCTTGTTCCCACCCTATCTAAGGATTGCTTTGATACATCCTACTCGTAATGGATTCATCTGCTTGATGACAAGGAAAAGGGAAAATTAGGTTCTTACCTTGGTAATTTTCTTTCCTTTAGTCATAGCAGATGAATCCATGAGCCCTCCCTCTGTGGTTCATTATGCGATTCATGTTACTTTTATGTTCAGTTTTTCCTGTAGATATGTTCCCTCATTGGGAGAAGTTGGAAAACAGTCTTCAGGATTTCTGTTCAGTTACAGGAAGATGAGTTCATTCCCTCCAGGAGGATGAGTCCATTCCCTCCTTTGACTTATAGCTGCAGTTTTGGGGCATTCATCCGCTGTGAGGAAAGTTCATATTATTATGCTTTGCGGTGTTACACTGCTTTGGAAGCTTCAAATACTGAAGAGGCAGATGGAGCTAGCTGGCCATGAGGCACTATGGTTTTTCAGTGCTCTCTATCTCCCCCTGCTGGTTGATGGACACAACCCACTCGTAACGGATTCATCTGCTATTACTAAAGGAAAGAAAATTACCAAGGTAAGAACCTAATTTTCCCTTTTATATTTCATATATAGTATTTTAATTTTGTAAATAATGGTGTTTACCCCCCTCCCCCAAAGAGCTTATGAAGAATATTTATGTAATACTAGAATTTGATCTGTATCAGTATAATAATTTATTTTCTGAAATGGTTGAATTATGTATAGTTTTAATTACATATGGCATGTTACATGTATCTCTTTGAGGGCAACAGAATAGGAAGTCCTCACAATATGGATGATTCGCTGACAAAACTGATGCGGGAAACACTACTCCAGTTTAGAATTTCTGAGTAGGCTCACCAGTCGGTGGCATCAGTCTCCACCTGCTGCTGGCATACAGGCCACTTCAGTCTTTGTCTTTTCATGGAGTGGGTCCTATGCACCTTAGCTGAGCTCATCTCAAACATTCTTTTTTCTGAAGAATTTGTGAGTTTGTAAGTTTCTTCAAGAACTGTTGCTGTCATGCAGTGCTTTTTCCTTGGGATCTTGCCAGGTATTTGTGATCTGGATTGGCCACTGTTGGAAACAGGATGCTGGGCTTTATGGACCTTTGGTCTTTCCCAGTATGGCAATACTTATGTACTTCCTATTAGCATTTTAGGTAGGTTTGTTGGTCATTTTTAAGTTTGCTTTCTTTTTTCTGTGCTTTGCTCAATATAGGCCTTGTCCAGACCTCAGTCTTCTAGTTCAGATATTTTTCATCATTGAGTTATTTGATTTCCATTTAGCAATTTTTCCCAATGACGTGTCCCAAAAGAAGGCCCCTAGCGATTTTAAGAAGTGCATCCAGCACAGGGTTGGTAGCAAGAGACTGTCAAGGTGGCTTCGTATTGAGCAAGTTCCAGCCTCACCCCTGATAATCTTGTGCCTTCTACTACCATAGACATGCAGAATACCGTAGCTTTGCAGCAAGGCAATGCTACTAGATATTATTATCAAAACCTGTTAAATTAGACTTTGCAGCCATGCCAACGCAAGGGGTAAAAAGATCAAAGCAGGATCCTCTCGCCACACAGAATGCTGTATGGCTTAAAGAAATGGATATTACACTAAAAGTTTTATCAGAATACCATAGCTTTATCAGCTCTTTATGGGCATGTGCTTGTTAAGACATTGTATGCAGTGTGGCGGAGTATGCTGACATTCTCCCTTGGGAAAAAGCTAATGAACTCCGTTCGCTAGTGTGCAAAGAAAAATAGAGTGGAAAATACATACTCTGAGCAACTTAAAATATTTTCAATGCATTGAGATTTGCTGCAATGGGTAATGGCACCCAGAGACTCGCAAGTATGATCTGCAGAAAAGGCATGCTGATGTGCTGTAGAAAGAATGTTCTGAGAAATAAGGTGCAGCAGACTGCTGCCTTGATCAAGCAGTAGTGATGCTTTTAAAAACCTCTTCAAGTCCATTTCCAATCCGACTTCCTCCTCCTGGAGGTCAAATCCACTTCCAACCCGACTTCCTCTTCCTGGAGGTATAAGAGTGGAAGGAAAAGGAGATCCTATTACTCTCAAAGGCATAGGTTTCCTACCCTCTTGCACTTATCCAAGCAAGACAGGGTTCTCACTTTCACTCCAGACAGCAGAGGGCTCAAGAGCCCCAAATAGCTCCATGGCCAAAGCTGGATATGGGGTTTTTGACTGTCTCCATAAGAATATAGCCAGCATTTCTGTGTCTGTACTGGACAGCCTACCTGTAGGAGGGAGGCTCATCTTCTTTGCAAACTGCTGTCCTCTTTTAACTTCTAGTTGGTGGGTTCTAAAGATCATCTGGCTTGGATACTGTCTTAATCTATTCACACTTCTCCAGATTTCCCATCAAGGGCATCATGTTCTGTTCAAGCTTTCAGCATCAGGACATAGAAAGGAACTCTCTTCCTTCTTCGAAGCTGATACAGTAGAACCTGTTCCACTAGTGGAAAGTGGGCATGGATTTTATTCCAAGTATTTCTTGATCATAAAAAAAGACAAGGGGATTCCATCTCATCCTAGATCTAGGGACCCTGAGCAAGTTTCTAGTAAGAGAAGTTTAGGATGGTTTCTCTGGGAACCCTACTTCCTTTTCTGCAAAGCAAAGACTGGCTATGTTGGCTGGACTTAAATGATGCTTACGTTTGCATAGAGATAAATCTCAGTCAGAGGAAGCATCTTGGATTTGTCATAGGGAAACACTATTCCCAGTACTATGTCAGACCATCAGGTATTCACAAAATGCCTTGTGGTAATAGCAGCATATATACATAGATTGGAAATGCAAGTGTTTCCTGTTTGGACAATTGACTAGTGAGGAGTGTATCTCTGGGAGGGACAGAAGGTTTAGTGCACATAGCCATTCAAGTGCTAGAATTGTTAGGGTTCACCAGAAATTACCCTAGATCTCACCTAAACCCATCACAGCAATGGTAGTTCATAGGATTTCCACCAGAAATGACTTGGGCAACAGCCTTTCCACCTCAGAAGAGGATCACCAGTTTAGTGTTCATATTGGAAAAAATCCAAACAAGTTAGCCGATACCAGTATGGCAGATGTACCATATGACTCAACATCTTAATTTGAGACAGGTGCAGTACACTTTGAGCTGTCAGTGAATGCAGGAAAATGGGAAGCTCCGGGATGTAATTTCTGTCACTACTCCTATCTGGAATTCACCGTCCTGGTGAATGAATCTGGTGAAAGGTGCCCCCTTCCAAATTTCTCCATTTTAGGCAATGTTAATGACAGATGTATCCAAACTGGCCTGGGGAGCCTGAGCAGGTGGGGTTCTCACTCAGGGGGGATATAGTCCTCCCAGCTACATTTTCTGGAATTGAGATCAATAAGGAACACTCTAAAGGGTTTCAAAGATTGGTTGGCCAACAAAATTATTGTAATTCAGACGACAATAAAGTACCTATGTACTGCATCAACAAGCAGGGAGGAACAAAATTCCTACCTTCTGTGTAGGGAGACTGTCAAGATGTAGAACTGAGATATCTTTCATGGTATAACTCTCAGAGCCACATACCTGGCAGGCAAGGACAACTGCCTGATGGACAAACTGAGTTGAGTTTATATTCACATGAATGGTCCCTGGACAAGAAAGTGGCTGTCTGTTTGAGAGTGAGGCATCCCCTCAAAAGATCTGTTTGCCACATCTTACAACGGGAAAGTCCCTCAGTTCTGCGCTAGAATAGGGACACAACAGCAAACTACAGTGATGTGAGAAAGTCCCTTCCTCCTCTTGATTTCCCATATTATTGCATATACACCACACTGAATATTAGACAAAGGGAACCTGAGTAAAGAATTTTTAAGCTACTGCTTCATTTATTTAAGGAACAAAGTTATCCAACACTCACATCACCCATGTGAAAAACTAACTGCCCCTTAAACTTAATAGTTGGTTAAACCACTTTAAGCAGAAATAATTGCAACCAAACACGTCCTGTAATTAAATATCAGTCTTTCACATCACTGCTGAAGAATCATAGCCCATTCTCCTTTGTAGAACTGCTTTAATTGTGATACATATGTAGGTTTTTGTGCATGAGCTGCTTGTTTCAGGTCCTGCCACAGCATCTCTATTGGGGGTTCAAGTCAGGACTTTGACTAAGAAAATCCAAAACTTACATATTGTTTCTCCTCAGCCGTTAGATACAGTTTTGCTTTTATTTTGGATCATTGTCTTGCTGCATAACACAAAAACGCTTCAGCTCACGTACAGATGACAAGACATTCTCCTTAAGAATTTTTTAGTGTAGTGCAGAATTCATGGTTTTTCAATAATAGTAAGTTTTCCAGATCCTGAGGTAGCAAAATGTCCCCACTTCATCACACTACCATCATCTTGTTGACTGTTGGTATGATGTTTTACTGTGGAATGCTGTATTTGTTTGATTCCAGACAGAATGAGACCTCTGTTTTTCCAAAGACTTCCACCTTTGACTCATTTGTCCATAAACCATAATCCCAAAAGACTTTTGGAAATCCAGGTGTGTTTTTGCAAATATGAGATGAACGTTGATGTTACTCTTGGATAGCAGCAGTTTCTGCCTTGCTGCTCTCCCTTGAATCTCATTTTTGCCCAGTACATTTCTTATTGGAGAGACATGAACACTGACCATAGGTGAGGCTAGAGAGTTCTGCAGTTCTTTGAATATTCTTCTGGTATTGTGAGGGAAACAGTTTGGAACCCCATGGATGTATGGTAGATGTGTATATGATGGCACTAAGTCTAGAGGAAGACACACCTAAGCACAGGTCCCAAGATCCCCAAATCCTCATTTTAGCTATTGGTAAGAACCTTGGACTGCCAAAAGTATATATAAATCAAATTTATTTAGCACTGCCACAAAATAAAGTGCAAACAAATAAAGGTTTCTAGAACAGATCTGTCAGTTCCCAACTCTATATCCTAATACAAACACTTAGGATAATAAAATAAACAGAAGTCAGATGATGTCAGAGCACACTCCCTATTGGCAAAAGTTACTTCTAAACCTAGCTGTAATAGTGATCACTGTTGGTAGAGTTGTCTCTTCACAGTGATAGCTGGAACATCAAGGCTGGTAATGCAGGTGGTGGTACCCTCACTGTTTGATCTTCTGTTGTGCTGCTGTCGTCTGTGTGGTAACTGCTGCTGCTGCTGTTGTTGTTGTGTGTTTCTCTGCCGCTACAGGTGCATCTTTATATTATTTGTTATTACTAATGTCTTTCTCACAATGTGATATCATTATGATGACTGATTGGCCCAAGCCCTTTTGTTGTGGCCAATTGTAACCACAAGAATGTCTTCATCATCTTGGGTTATCATCCAATACTTGAGAAACCAAGTAGTCTGGAGCTGCATAAACACTAGTCCTTGTCCAAAGAGGCTTGCATTCCTCCAAATTAAGTCACATTGGTCATCTGATAATTCCTTCAGGATCACATCCATTACCTTTATCAGATGCAAGGCAGGACACAAGTCTTTTAGAACAGAATACAGAGCATGCATATGGCATCACAAGCCAGCACCACAAGTTTGGTTGGATTAATGTCTCTGATATACTGGTTATGTTGTGGCAGGGAGCTTTGCCCCCTATAGTTTGTCTTATGACTTCCTGGATGGATTGTTGCTGTGTCCTTGGGAGTAATTTTCGCAGTCTAGCCACGCCTGGGAAAATTTACCACTGTTCCCGAGTCTTCTCAATTTGGTGATAATGGCTCTCACTGTGTTTCAGTGGACTCAGAACTTTAGAAGTGGCTATGAAACCCTTTCCAGACTGATATATTTCAATAACTTTTTTCTCGTCTGAAATTTACTTTGATTGTGGCATAGCGTTCTTGTATAACCTTTTGTGGTGTTTACTTCCCTCTCATGGTAGGATTCAATATATATTGAACATATGTTATGTTTAGACTCAACAGGGCTGACTGTAATCAAGCCTGGCTATGTGTAATCAGCTGAATCTAATTATCAATTAAATTTGGTCAATTGGTTAACTAAGGGGGGTGATATGGGTGTTCGATAACTTTATTTTTTAAATAAAAATGTATTAATAATTTAAAAACTTTGTTCTGTGTTTACTTAAGTTCCCTGTGTCTAATATTGCATTTTGTTTAAAGATCAGAAACCATTCAACATGGCATCTGTGCAATAGCGGAAATTAGAAGGAGGGGGAACTTTTTCACATCACAGTAGCCTCATATGTCTTGGCGAGAGGGGCTTGTCTACATGCATTCTCCCATACCTTTCATAGAGAAAACTCTCCTGAAAGACAAGACTAGGGAACCAAGGTTCTAATAGACTGGTACTGGCTGAGTCAGATCTGTTTCCCTCTTTTTTTTTTTTTTTTTCTGGAACTTTCTCATAAGGAGTTTCATGAGGTTGGAGTTTTCTCTAACATTGATAGCAGAGGCTTGGGGAACAATGGTACATCCCAGCATCATGTCCCTAGCCCTCACAGCTTTGACGATGTTAGGGTAAATTTGACTTCTTCAAATCTGAAAGACAGTGTATCAGAAGACCTTTTGGCTTTCAGGAAAGATTCTATTAGGAGGTCATACAGTTTTGAAATGGAAGAGGTTTGCTGTTTGGTGTGACAGACCTTAAATCTTTTTTTCTGTCCCCTATGAAAACTGCTTGAATATCTTTTATATCTGTCAGAATTAGATTTAAAAAAAACTGCAATTGGTACATATCATCATCCTTTAGAAGTTAGCCGCATCTCTCTACAGCTTTTAATTGTTCATTTTATGTAGGGCTTGCTTTATTAAAACCTCTCACTGTGTAATTGGACTTCAATGTTATTTTAACCCTGCTGATGAAAGCTCCTTTTGCACCACCGAAAACCTGTCAATATGAAGTACCTGATCTGAAAGGTATTGTTTTTGCTAGCAGTTGCCTCAGCTTACAGAGTTAGTGAGTTCCAGGATCTAGTAACTGATCTACCTTACACAAAGTTTTACATCAACAAAGTGATTCTGTGTATTAATCCAAAGTGGCTTCCAAAGCTGGTGTCAGAGTTACATCTTAACCAGTCACTTGTGCTGCCAGTACTTTTTTCTCAGGCTTCACACCCACATAGGTGAAATAACACTGCACACTTTGGATTGCAAGAGAGCTTTAGCTTTCTGTCTGAAGGAAACTAAAAGACCTTAGAGAGTTCACTCAGCTTTCATTTTTTCCAACCTAAACAGGATTGTGACTGCTATCAGCAAATGCACACTTTCTAATTGGCTAGCAGACTCAATTTCCTTCATATGTCCCAGCAGGCCTAGCTCTTGAGGTTCATATGACAGCTCGTAATGTCAGAGCTGTGGTGGAAAAGGTAGCCCACCTGAGGTCAGCATTCATGGAGGAGATTTAATCAGCTACTACATGGACATTTGTTTGCACATTCACATCTCATTACTGTGTGGAACAGGACTCACGAAAAACGACTATAGGTTTGGCCAGTCAGTCCTCCAGAATCTGTTTTGAGTTTAGAATTCAACTCCTAGGCCTATTTCTTTCAATTCTAGGCTGCTTTAAAAAAACAAAAAAGGACAAAACATTCAAAGGGCTTGTTGCCACAAAATAACTAACTAAATAAATAAATAATTAATGTTAGTATCTGTCCATTGCAGTGCCTTTAGTTGCAGTACTTTCCCCTTTTTAGTTGAAGGCAGCCTGTTACTAGGAAGTCCCATTGTGGTAAGGACTTGTGCTGTAACTGTTCACACAGAACACCTGATACAGGTAAATAACTTGGTTTTCTCCAAAGACAAGATAACAAGTTCTCACATACTCTCCTGTGGCACTCTAGTCTATTATAAATTGGACTGAAGCAGTTCAGCACAACAGTTGCAGGTGGGGAATGGTGCATAGTAAGCCTGTTAATAGCTTCTAGAAACTTCTGCAGCAGCATTTCCCACACTGGGCTCTATCGGTGACGTTGCTCATGTTCGGAGGTCTTATATCCTGCTGTCCATGAAGAGCTTCTGCAACAATCAAGTAATTTAAGGATCCTTTTACTAAAGCTTAGTGTGTGCTAATGGCATTGCAAACTAAAAGTTGTGTTCCTTATTTTATACCTATGGGACACATTGGACTTAGCGTCAAATTCCATCTCTGGCAGTCTTCAAATCTGGGCTAAAAGCCCACCTTTTTGATGCTGCTTTTAACTCCTAACCCATGCACTTGTACAGTACCCTTGTATGTTTTATCTCTCCCACCTTATTAATTCCCTTATCCCTTACTTGTCCTGTTTGTCCTAATTAGATTGTAATCTCTTTTGAGCAGGGACTGTCTCTTCATGTTCAAGTGTACAGTGCTGTGTACATCTAGTAGCGCTATAAAAATGATAATTAGTAGTAGTTACAGACTGGTCAGTTTTTATAAACATCCCAGCTGACTTTCTCAGGAGCAATATTGAAATCACACATTAAATAGTGCAAATCATTATGAGTTGTCTGCATTGTTTCCCAGTGTTATCATTGAGGTTCATTTTGGAAATTATAATTAGCCATATGTAATTTGATTTTCAGTCAAAGCTACATTTTTACTATTTTCTAAATTATACACATTTGCAGCATAGATGTGGACAGATTAACTGTTGTCCAACCATATCAGACACCTAAACTATTTAAATATAAATCTAAATAGATGATATTTAGCATCTGAGGTAACAATAATTTTATATAGTCATCTTACTTGCCGAGAACTAGACTTTTTTTGTGTGTTCTTACTACCAACTGATTCCACCAAGAGGTCAAAATTCTTACTTATTTACTACAAGATAATTCTTGGACATGAATTAATGCTATATAAGTGAGCACTAAAGCTGCTGGTATTGTATACTGTCTTTAGAAATTTAACAGTAGTAAACACTGTGATTTTAATTGTTAGTGAAAGCAAGTGAAGCTGATTTTGTTTGAGCAATTGTTTGTGACATAAGATAATATTTGTACCTTTTAAATAAAATTTCTATGTTTGATTTTGTTCATTTTTAAAGGAAAGGTTGAAGCTTCTTTATCAAGCAAAGACTGAAACTCTGGAATCTCAAGTAGTCTCTCTAAGGTGATTTTAAAATTAATTATTTAATAAAATGAGAAATAAATGAATTCTTTATGTATTTAAAATATCTATTAACCACACTACAGTTTTAGGTGGTGTGCAAAGTAAAACACATAAAATCTGAACAGACAAAATACAATGATAATTAATCTATAACATAAAATTAAAATGTCACAGTACCCATCACATAACATTCTTAGATAACTGGGCAGTCTACAAATGAGCAATAGCCCATTTTGCATTTTTCTGTCCTTTAAAGTCAGCTTGAATTTAAAATTCTGTTCTTTTATTTAGGGGCAGAGGGATTATTTTGCCATTTAATTATATACACTGCTTTGGGTGAATCTCTTCTTAAAGGCGGTTAATAAATTCCAATAAATAAATAAATATACTGAGTAGTCTAAAATGTATCCTCATATAGCAATAAAATATCTATGGTAGTTAAAGTACACTGTTGAGCAAATATTTACTACTGTATAATGTCAATGAATGCTGAGCAAAATGGTTGAGACTATTATTAACAGCAATATCACAGAGCATATACATAAGCATGGATTAATGAGACAAAGCCAATATGGATTTAGTCAAGGGAGTTCTTGCCTCACCAATCTACTACATTTCTTTGAAGGGGTGAATAAGCATGTGGATAAAGGTGAGCCAGTCGATATTGTGTATCTGGATTTTCAGAAGACATTTGACAAAGTGCCTCATGAAAGACTCCTGAACAAATTAGAAAGTCATGAGAAAGGAGGCAATGTCCTAATGTGGATTAAAACTTTTTAAAAGATAGATAACAGAGAGTAGGGTGAAATGGTCAGTATTCTCAATGGTGAGGTTCCCCAGGGGTCTATGCTGGGACTGCTGCTTTTTAACATATTTATAAATGATATAGAGATGGGATAATAGTGAGGTAATTAATGAAAACACAAAGTTATTCAACGTTGTTAAATTGCAAGAGGACCTTGGGAGACTTGGCTTCCAACTAGCAGATGACTTTTAATATCAGTAAGTGCAAAGTGATGCATGTGGGAAAGAGGAATCCTAACCATAGTTACATGATGCAAGGTTTCACATTAGGAGTCACCGCCCAGGAAAAGGATCTAGGAGTCATCGTTGATGATATGTTGAAACCCTCTGCTCAATGTGCAGTGGCTGCTAGGAAAGCAAATAGAATGTTAGGAATTATTAGAAAAGGAATGGAAAACAAAACTGAGAATGTTATACTGCCTTTGTATCGCTCCACGATGCAACTGCACCTCAAATACTTTGTGCAGTACAGGTCACAACATCTCAAAAAAGATATAGTGGAATTAGAAAAGGTACAGAGAAAGGTGATCAAAATGATAAAGGGGATGGGTTGACTTCCCTGTGAGGAAAGACTAAAGTGGCTAGGGATCCCCCAGCTTGGAGAAGAGATAGTTGTAAGGAGATATGATAGAGGTTTATAAAATACTGAGTGGAGTGGAATAAGTAGATTTGAATCACTTGTTTACTTTTTCCAAAAATACTAGGACTAGGGGGCACACAAAGAAGCTACTAAGTAGTAAACTTAAAACGAATCGGAGAAAATATTTCTTCACTCAACGAGTAATCAAACTCTGGAATTCATTGTCTCAGAATATGGTAAAAGCAGTTAGCTTAGCAAGGTTTAAAAAAGGTTTGGATAATTTCCTAAAAGAAAAATCCATAAGCCATTATTAGGATGGGCTTGTGAAAATTCACTACATATTCTAGGATAAAAGCAGCATAAAATCTGTTTTGCTGTTCTGGGAGCTTGCCAGGTATATGTGACCTGGATTGGCCACTGTTGGAACAGGATACTGGGCTTGATGGACCTTCGGCCTATCCCAGTATGGCAATGCTTATGTTCTTATGCTTCACATATAGAAGAGAAGCCTGAGAGCAGGGAAACCAGGATTCAAATGACTTTGAAGCTGCTTCTGTCTGTAAGCAAGTTAATTCACCATTGCCATGGGTAAAAACGTATGGTTAGTTCAACTAAAGTGTTTACACATTAATGTGTGCTTGTAGTAAAGGCAGATTTGGTCCCTTTTCACAAAAGTGGTAATAAAGAAGAAATGGGAAACTACAAGCCAATAAGCTTGGTGGTGGGAAAAGTAATCGAGGTGTTGCTGAAGGAAGAAATAGTACATTTTTACAATCCAGTGGGTTTTAAGATCCAGACTAACATGGCTTTCCAGAGCAGATCATGCCAAATAAAACTGATTAATTTATCTGACTGGGTGATCGGAGAACTAGATAAAAGGCATGCGCTGGATGTTGTGTACTTGGATTTCAGCAAGAGACTAGGGTATCCATCTATGCAAAAGATTTGTTATAAATCAATGTTGGAAAATTCCTTTGCTTACATAGTGCAAAAGTTTGGAATGACATACCATTGCAGATTAGATCTATTCAATTTTATGACTTATTCTGTATAGCCCTGAAAAGTATCTTTTTTTTGGAAGTCTAAAGTGAGCTTTTTGTTAGTTATGCACTATTTTATGTTGTAATGATGATATTGATGCATTTCTTATTAGATCTTGTTAAATTCTTTTTGTAATTTCCTTTGAATTGTTGAGACAATAGGAGGAGTATGAAGATTAGATTAGCATGCAGACTGTTCTGCAAGTGCCTGGAATTGCACTGTTGTTATTCATTTGGATTTTGCTCACACCTTTATCTGTAGTAGTTCAAGGTGAGTTACATTCAGATATACTAGGTAACTTCCATGTCCTAATTTTATACCTGATGCAATAGAGGGTTAAGAGGGCCTTTTACAAAGGCGCGGTAGCTGATTAGAGTACGCTAAACGCTGGAGACGCCCCTAGGAATATATGGTATCTCTAGCATTTAACGCAAGCTTGGTTTTTAGCACGCTCTGTAACGCTAGTGTGCCTTTGTAAAAGGACCCCTACGTGACTTGCCCAATCACAAGGAGCAGCAGTGGGATTTGAACCAGGCTCCCCTGGATGTCAAGCCCAGTGCTCTAACAATTAGATGGCTATTCCACTCCTATCCAAGGTTCTAGGTCCTTCCGAAAGGATATAGGCAAAGTGGAGGCAGTTAGGAAAGTTTTCAAAGGAATCTGCCCAGATAATTTAATAGCAGGGTAAATTCCCTGGGCTGAAAGCTTTTGTTCACTTAGTAGGTGCTCAGGTTCATTTGTACCAGTGGACTTCATTCCATCCTAAATTTTCAAAGGAAACTATATGAGGCTGTCCTCTCCAGAGAGACAGGCCAAGATGCCAAGTTACCCAGTTCCAGGTTGGAGACTTTGACCAGCCTGTTTTTGAACTTGTATCCCAAAGCAGTGTGGGATTTGTAGTTCCTGATTCTTCCCATTGAAATTAGTTCTACAAGTCCATAATGTATCAGAATGAGATGGTCAGAAATCCTGGACTGCACCAAAATCTCCAGCCTGGAACTGGTTAACTTGGCATATCTGCACAGAAAAATACACAAGTGCATGCACTCTCTAACTGTCTTTTCCAGTGCTGTCCTGCTGCTCATAGAGATGCGAAGAGTGGCTCATCCCAAAGCTGGAGATTGAAGCCATTAATTTCTTGTGTGGCCCCAGCTATGTCTAAAACCACCACTGGCAGATGTACATTCCCAAAACTGATATATATTCTAATCAATAAACAGAACATAAAATTTCTTTTTCTATCTTTGTCATCTGTTATTCAAATTTTAGAATCATTGGTCTCAGTCTCTCGTTTCTTCAGTCTTCTAGTAACCCTTTTGCCAGAGTTTCTTTGTCTATTTGGCATGTCTTCTCTCTCTGTGTCCACCATCCATATTTCCTCTGTGTCATTATTATCCTGTTCAATATTTCTCCTGTGACCCTGCTCCTATCCTCCCACCATGTTAAGTATCTCTCTTCTTTGTGTCTGTATTCTTGCCATATCTAGAATCACCCTTCTGTATCCCCATCCCCCTTCATATGTCAATCATCATTCCTCTGTATCCCTATCTCTCTCCCCCTACCTGGCCAGTATTGTCCCTCTGTGACCCCATCCCTCCCCATGGGGTGGGGGTTAGTGATGTGGAGGAAAGGAAGAACGAGGAGAAGAAATTAGACATGGGGAGAGATAGGGACAAAGAAAGGATATACTGGGACTGGGGAAGAAGGAGAGAGAGATATGGACACAGAGGAGAGATGATAAGCAGGGTAAGAGTAAGGACACAGAGAAAGGGAGATGCTCAACATAGCAGGAGCATAGGGGCAGGAGCACAGAGGAGAGATACTGAATAGAGCTGATAGGTATGCAGAGGGAAGATGAATCATGGACATGGAGAGAGAAGCAATGCCGTAACAAGAGAGTTAAGAGAAGAGAGAATAATGCAGAAACCAGACAACAAAGGTAGAAAAAATATTTGTGTATTCTATTTATTGATTAGAATGTCAGCTTATGAAATGTTCATATGTTAGAGCTGGTTTAAGATATGGTTGGGCCCGCAAGAGAAACCTCCCTCTTTGGCCTGAATTCTTCAGCATAGTGATGGTAAGTCTCCAGCATTAGGATGGGCCTCCCTTGGCATCTCACAATATGTTTGCAAACCTGGAATCTCTAGCCATACTAAAAAGAACTTAGCATCTAAAAAAACTGTTTTAAGCTGTCACTGAAACAAGCTAAGAACATAGATGCTGTAAATAGAAAATTGCATTGTGCACTAGATTCCAAGTCACATGGTCTGTTTGATTGGTATCATTCTGCAAAGCAACGTGAAGTGGGTGTCCTGGAGCTGAAAACATGGACATTACAAAAAAAAAAATAACCTAAGAAAATGTGTGGTCTCCTATGTTGAGGTGAAAGATTCTATAATTATTCATTTTGGCATATGGTTTGCACCTACAACTTAAAACAAGGCAAGTGATAAGTATACTTTTAGATAGCTTCTTGTTATGTAATTTGTTTAGTGACTACAGCTCTTTAATATTAGTAAAAGATAATATTAAAGTATAGAAGATAATATTTGAAAATTGTTTGTCAGGTTAGGGATTCATTATGACAGAGTGAGATTTTGTACATGTTAACATGGTATTTTGCATTCACAGTGTTGCAGAAAGGATTTTTTTTTTTTGGTTAATGCCTGAGTGATAACATTTATCACCTTGCAATACGGTATGAAAACTGAAGGCAAAAATTATATAGATCTTTCCTTTGGAGCCTGCATAATTTGTTTGATTCATTTTCATCCTAGGAAGGAATTGGCAGAGTCCCAGAAGAGTTGTGAAGACCTTAAATTGAGGCTTAAGCACCAGGAATCCCTTCTGGAAGCAAATTGTGCCAATCGTGTTAGTGGCATGTGTATAAAATGTGCACAGCAGGAAGCTGTTCTTGCCAAGACTCATGCCAATGTTCATATGCAGACTATAGAAAGATTAACAAAGTAAGTGTTGAACATGGGCACTTTTTTTTTTAATCAAAAAGGCATTGTCAGCTTTTTTGTTGTTTTTTTTTTTTAGGGGAGGGGTTGTTACTTGTGCACAAAATTTAGCATTGCCCTAACATTTTTTGATTGCTCTAGGATATACTGTCTATCGCATTTCATTGTTTGGTTTATTTCCTACTCTATTAAAGTGTCTAATTTGAAAAATTTGGAGTTGTGCAAAGGCTTGTGCACAAAAGTAAACATCTGTGGCACAGAGCTTAGGGGCCCTTTTAATAAAGTGCTCTAGAATCTGGACTTCACACGTTGTAGCGCAGGATTTTGTCATGCACAGAGCCCAGATTTAATGCAGTACCTTTTGGGGGCATGCCCTCTATTTTTTATTGCAGGCTGTGTGTTAATTTAACCCATTAGTGTATGGTACCTGCAGAGAGTCAACACAGGAATGCTTACTGCTTCCTATTTAGGAGAGCACTAAGTACTCCCATGTTATCATTGTGTAAGCCAGTTGGCATGTGATATATCTATCTATATATCTATCTATCTATCTATCTATATATATACAGTGGGGGAAATAAGTATTTGATCCCTTGCTGATTTTGTAAGTTTGCCCACTGACAAAGACATGAGCAGCCCATAATTGAAGGGTAAGTTATTGGTAACAGTGAGAGATAGCACATCACAAATTAAATCCGGAAAATCACATTGTGGAAAGTATATGAATTTATTTGCATTCTGCAGAGGGAAATAAGTATTTGATCCCTCTGGCAAACAAGACCTAATACTTGGTGGCAAAACCCTTGTTGGCAAGCACAGCGGTCAGACGTCTTCTGTAGTTGATGATGAGGTTTGCACACATGTCAGGAGGAATTTTGGTCCACTCCTCTTTGCAGATCATCTCTAAATCATTAAGAGTTCTGGGCTGTCGCTTGGCAACTCGCAGCTTCAGCTCCCTCCATAAGTTTTCAATGGGATTAAGGTCTGGTGACTGGCTAGGCCACTCCATGACCCTAATGTGCTTCTTCCTGAGCCACTCCTTTGTTGCCTTGGCTGTATGTTTTGGGTCATTGTCGTGCTGGAAGACCCAGCCACGACCCATTTTTAAGGCCCTGGCGGAGGGAAGGAGGTTGTCACTCAGAATTGTACGGTACATGGCCCCATCCATTCTCCCATTGATGCGGTGAAGTAGTCCTGTGCCCTTAGCAGAGAAACACCCCCAAAACATAACATTTCCGCCTCCATGCTTGACAGTGGGGACGGTGTTCTTTGGGTCATAGGCAGCATTTCTCTTCCTCCAAACACGGCGAGTTGAGTTCATGCCAAAGAGCTCAATTTTTGTCTCATCTGACCATAGCACCTTCTCCCAATCACTCTCGGCATCATCCAGGTGTTCACTGGCAAACTTCAGACGGGCCGTCACATGTGCCTTCCGGAGCAGGGGGACCTTGGGGGCACTGCAGGATTGCAATCCGTTATGTCGTAATGTGTTACCAATGGTTTTCGTGGTGACAGTGGTCCCAGCTGCCTTGAGATCATTGACAAGTTCCCCCCTTGTAGTTGTAGGCTGATTTCTAACCTTCCTCATGATCAAGGATACCCCACGAGGTGAGATTTTGCGTGGAGCCCCAGATCTTTGTCGATTGACAGTCATTTGTACTTCTTCCATTTTCTTACTATGGCACCAACAGTTGTCTCCTTCTCGCCCAGCGTCTTACTGATGGTTTTGTAGCCCATTCCAGCCTTGTGCAGGTGTATGATCTTGTCCCTGACATCCTTAGACAGCTCCTTGCTCTTGGCCATTTTGTAGAGGTTAGAGTCTGACTGATTCACTGAGTCTGTGGACAGGTGTCTTTCATACAGGTGACCATTGCCGACAGCTGTCTGTCATGCAGGTAACGAGTTGATTTGGAGCATCTACCTGGTCTGTAGGGGCCAGATCTCTTACTGGTTGGTGGGGGATCAAATACTTATTTCCCTCTGCAGAATGCAAATAAATTCATATACTTTCCACAATGTGATTTTCCGGATTTAATTTGTGATGTGCTCTCTCTCACTGTTACCAATAACCTACCCTTCAATTATGGGCTGCTCATGTCTTTGTCAGTGGGCAAACTTACAAAATCAGCAAGGGATCAAATACTTATTTCCCCCACTGTATATATATATATATATAATGTGGCTAATACTTCCACATCTACTCTCTGCCCATGCCTTGCCCTCTGAATGAAAAATTAGGATAAATTCAGTATACGCAGTTTAATGCACAAAACAGGGAGTCTGCCACAAAACATCTTAATGTGTTTCTATAGTAGCCTGTTACCGTACACTAACCATGTGTTAAGTACTTAACATCCTTTTGCTACATATTTCTAATGCTGGCTTGAATATTTTTCTCACAGTCTGAGGAAATGTGCCACAGATATTTGTCTTCAGGTACTCAGAGATGTGCTTGGTTTGGAAATTTTGCAAAATAAAGTTGAAAAACTAGCATTGTTGATGTACATGATTTTAAAACCTAACAGTAGTACCGTATATACTCTTAATAAAACCTATTTGAGTATAAACCAAGACAAGCTTTCCCCCTTTATTGGGGGGGAAACGGCTCAAATATAAATTGGGAAGGGGGGAGGTAGGTAATGATTGTTTAACCTGTTAAATAAAATAAACAAGTGAAAAAAATCAGGAAAAAGCCAACTTTTCCAAACATGAACAGAGTTTGTTTTACCTGTTCACATCCCTACTTAGAAGAGAATACCAGATCCCCCTTAGCATCTTTCAAATTCACACCTCACTATAAAACAAACGGGCAAACTGTGGTAGTGTGGCTGCCACACAAACATCCTTACTCCTGGTTCTCCTGTAGAGGCTGTCAAACTCCTGCAATTATATGAGCGTCCACTAGCGCTTCCAGCTCACTACAGTTAAACTTAGTGCAAAAGACTGGATAGGATCCCTCTCACTGCTGGACTGCTGTCTGCATTTTAGTATTATTCAGCTGTTTAATTGAAACTTGTTAAGGTACTAGGGATATTAGACTAATATAAAGAGCCTCTCTCACCTGGGTGGGTCTGTCTCCAACTGTCAATTAGGCCCCATTGATCTATAAAATGGTGCAAATTTTCTCTATCTGCTTGAACATAACTCACTGATAGGGTTAAGCATCAAGTTGAAATCGCCTCCCACCAATGATCTGTCCTACATGTGTCTAAGCAGTGATATATTAAGCTTATCTTGGACTAGCATAACTTTATTTATTTATTTATTACATTTGTACCCCACTCTTTCCCACATACAGCAAGTCCAGTGCGGCTTACATAGTAAAAGAAAGCATCTTACATGGTAAAGAATACAGTAAAAAAACAAGGAAATGTAGGAACAGTATTATAAATTGTGATGATCATAACTACTTACATTATGAAAGGCATTACAAAGGACATGTGAAAAGAAAGTAATGAACTAGAATAGGGAAGGTAGACAAGGATATGATAGGTGAAAGGGAAGGAGAATGGGAGGGAAATGGTAAAGGATGGAGGGAAGAAGATAAGGGATTGACTTAATACATAACATCCCCCCCTTCTCATATTACCACTTTAATTTGTATGGGAAGTTCCTTTGTAACCTATTGGAGGCTAAATAGACACTGGAGATTTTTTTTTAATGTCTAAGTAAATATTCATACATTAGTAAAATGTATTTTTCCTTTATAAGCCCAGTTGACATTTTTAAGCACACAACCTCTTTGAACACAAGTTGCCGCTTTGCTAGGTAGTTAAGACCCCACACATAGAGAGCTATGAATATCAGTTATTGTTTAGCTTAATTAAAAAAACAAAACAAAAATAACTTTTGGATTGAACCGAAAAGAGGCCTCTGGCTGTGTGGATGGTGCTCCACAAATAAGAACCCCTACTATCCCACTTTCACTCTTGATCCTCAACACCCTCCCATCTCCTCCCCCCATTCCTTCCTTTAAACCAGAGCATGTCAGCATTTCCCCTGTTTGTACATCTTAAAGAGAAAAGAACCCTGAACACCTCCCCATCCATCTAAAACAATCCCCAGATACCCCATCCCCACCATGTCTCCCAGCTTGCGTTATAGAACATTAAACTTATAGAAAACAGTATAAACATACAGCAATAAACTGATCCTTTCAGAAATGCTCAGATATGTATCTTAGAGGAAGTCTCATAACTCCATCAAGAAAAGCCAAGTACCTTCCGAGTTGGCTAGAGTTGGGGGCCATCACAAATATGTTTCTCTATCATGTTGCTCCCTTGTTTATGATTTTAGTTTCTTTCTTTTTCCCCTTATTATCTTAGTGAGTTATGCCCTGCTTTAAGATTTCTTTATTTTTTTTTTCAGGCGCACAAGGCCCTCTTAGGCCTGAGCATCCACTGGGTCCTATCCCTTTTATTTTTGGTGATTTCCCCCTTTTTACATCACCATACAGTCATTTGATTTAGCCATGGCTATTTTCCCTTCCATGTCATCGAAGGTTCCCAGTGTCTTTTAAGTGCTGTGCTCGGTGCAATCGGACCAGCTCTGGGACAGACACCCATTCCTCGTGTATCCAGTGTTTGGGGCTAGTTCATAATTATACTAACTGTATTCTTTGTTTGCGTATGCAAAAAAGAACACAGAAATCCAGAGAGGCTCAAAAACAGAAGATTTTTGGAGCCAGGTCTGAATCATTGACAGTGCTTGCACCAACAAAGGGGAACATCAGTCCCTGTGGCTACTAGACTTTTATCAGACACTGGGAGTGGACACGCATTGAGTAGGTCTCCATGTGCTTCGATGCCAGCCACTGTGTAGAACTCCCAGGACTGATCAGCATTGAATCTGACACCAAGGAGACAGGAGGATCTGACGTTGTCCTTGTCGGCACCAAGGGGTGTTGATGCTTGGCTTCAGTTGAAGGCTGAAAAGTACAGGCATTGATCCCTCTCGACACATGGTGTTGGGAGCAACAAGTCAGCGAGAGAATCAGTATCCATGAAGCATCATCGCCGGGAGGAGCGCTCCACCTATATTGAAGAGGTGCCTATGTGCAGGTCTCCAAGTCGCCAGGACTTAGTACCCGAGTCCACACCAACAATTTGGCAGGCTGTCTATGAACCAACGCCCCAGCCTTTACCGATGTTGACCCTTGATGAGCAGATTAGGGCCATGCTCCAAGAGCACTTGACAGGGCTCTGACAGCAGAGTGCATTGGGAGTGGTTGTGCCAGCCATGACTCTACCTCCTGCCTCACAGGATCTTCAGCCTGTGGTGAGGTCACTGATGCCACTGCCATGTGCGGTATCTGCATCAAGAGCTGCCAAGATGGGTACTTCCTTGACATTATGGAGGAAGATTCACTGGACTCGAGAGTAGAGCCTGCATCTCTGTGCCATTCCAGGCAGGGACATGATTCCTCATACTCAAGGCAAGCATGGTCTCAGCCCTCCTGTGAGGAGTTTTTTGCTAATTCAGATACAAACTGCTTATGGGTTTCTGATGATCCAAGCTACTTCTTGGAAGAGTAGGTCTATGGTATATCATCAGACCCCTCCCCACCAGAGGAGAGACAGAAATCTCCACTAGAGAGCCTTTTCTTCCCAGCTTTTTTGAAGGCAGCTGCCATCCCAATTAAGTTGGAAATGGAGGACAAGCCCAGGGATGAGATGTTCGAGGTCCTGGACTATGACTTTCCATCTAGAGAGGCTATGACTGTCCCTCTTCACAAGATGTTATGTGATGTTCAAGTGAAGAATTGGGAGTCCCCTCTTTGTTTCCCAGTCCTCCCTAAGAAAATTGACACCATGTATTGGATTCAGAGTTTACCTGGATTTGATAAGCCGCAGTTGTCTCATCATCCTCTGGTGGTGGAATCTGTGCTCACACGGACCAGAAGTTCCAGAGACTTCGCCTCAGCACCCCCAAGTAGAGATGCTTGAACCCTGTACTCATTTGGGCATAAGGTGTATCAGGCCTCAATGCTTAAGTTCTGTATCTAGTCCTAGCAGCTGTACATGAGTACTTGCGGTCCTTGGTAAGCAGTTCGACTGATTTGGCAGATTTTCTCTCCCCAGAGCAGGCCAAATCTCTTTACCAGTTGGCCAAGAAGCAGAAGGTTTGTTACAAATTTCTGGCCAGGGGTGAATGAAATACCTTTGATGTTGCATCCAGGATCTCTGCACAGAGTATAGAGATGCACAGACTCTCATGGCTGCATGTCTCTGACTTAGACCCAGCAGTCAAACAGAGATTGGCAGATGCCATGGAGATATCCTTTTTGGAGAGAAGGTGCAAGAGGTCACAGACCTCATTAAGAAACATACTGATATCATTGACATTGTCTCCCAGCGGCCACCTTGAGCTGCCTTCTCCTCTAGGAGGTTTTTGGGCAAGTCGAAGCGAGGTCCTTACTACTCTCAAAGTAGGTACACTCCTTCTAGCCCTGCTCAAACTGTTCAGCCCAGCATGCTTGTTCTATTCAGCAGCATGCACCAAAAGCCTAGCTGACTCCCCCATTCAAAGCAAGGGATGAGTGTTTGATTGGCTCCAGCAGAGCGTAGCCGCAGTAAAAGTATCTGTGCCAGATGAACATCTGGAGGAGGCTGAATTTTTTTTCCAAGAAAGGTGGCCCATATATCTTCTGACTGGTGGGTACTTCAAATAGTCCATTTCGGTTACGCTCTTCATTGTCGAAAGAGACTACCATATTGCCCCCGACAGCAACTTTTACTACTACTACTACTACTTATCATTTCTATAGCGCTACTAGATGTATGCAGCGCTGTACACTTGAACATGAAGAGGCAGCCCCTGCTCGACAGAGCTTACAATCTAATTAACTTTTATTTTCTCTCGCAACAAGGAGGTACTTCTAGAGGAATTCTCTGTCCTTCTCAAGGCCCATGTGGTCAAACACATTCCACCAATGGAAGAAGGGCTGGGATTCTATTCCAATTACTTCCTAGTTCCAAAAAAGACAGGGGAGATGCACCCCACCCTAGACCTAAATGCCCTGAACAAATATTTGATCAAAGAAAAATTCAGGATGGTTTCCCTGGGCATCCTCCCAGTGATTCATGAACAAGATTGGCTATGATGTTTGTTCTTAAAGGATGCCTACATGCATACCTGAATACTTCCAGGCCACAGGAAGTATCTCAGATTTCAAGTGGAGCCACATCACTTCCAGTACAGCATTCTGCCGTTGGGCCTCCTATTGTTTTTACCAAATCTCTAGCAGTAGTCACAGCGTCAGTACACAGGCTGGGAGTCCATGTGTTTCCCTACCTGGACGATTGGCTAGTGACGAGCAAATCAAAGGACGGTGCTCAGGAGTCTATATAGAGAACTATTCAGATGCTGGAGCTACTAGGGTTCGTTTTAAACTACCCCAAGTCCCACCTTCTCCCTGTACAACTATTGGAGCTCATAGAAGCCCTGCTAGATACCATGCAGGTGTGAGCTTTCCTCCTTGTGCCACAAGCAGACAGCAGGTCACAGCTCGGCAGATATTGAGATTACTAGGTCACATGGCCTCCACTGTGTATGTCACTTCCTTGTCACTTCTTCACAAGAGAACTGCCTAGTGTACCATAGCTTCCAAGTGGTGTCAAGCTTCGGGGAACCTAAGAGATGTCATCCAAGCAACCCTGAAATTGTCTCAGTCTCTCCTCTGGTGGATGCTTCGAACCAATCTGACCTTGGGACTTCCATTTCAAATTCCTCAGCCCCAAAAGGTGATGACAATGGATGCATCCCACTTGGGGTCTGGGCTCATGTAGATGGGTTTCACATTCAGGGTGTTTGGTCAGCTCAGGAGACAGATTTCCACATCAGTCTTCTAGAGCTCTGGGCAATCTGGAATGCTCTAAAGGTTTTCAAAGATCGGCTGATCAACCAAATTGTACTCATTCAAACGGACAATCAAGTTGCTATGTATTACACCAACAAGCAGAGGGGTACAGAATCTTACCCTCTGTGTTAGGAGGCTGTTGGGATGTGGAACTGGGCTGTCCAGAACAGGTTAGTTCTCAGAGCCACTTTACCTGGTAGGAAAGTCCAACAGCCTGGCAGACTGACTGAGCAGGGTCATGCAACCACACCAGTGGTCACTCAACATGACTGTTGTCCGCAAGATTTACCTGGAGGTTATCCCTGATATCTAATGGTGCCAAAATGGTAGTGATGACTGCTAGCAGTGGTCTCTCAGCATTACCACTAAGGCTTGTCATTCCCATTTTGGAACCCTGGGGCAGGAGTGGGGAGGGCACATGTGGGCAGGGCATGAATTAGGGAATATTATATTGTAAAGCTGAATCAGAATAACACACTAAAGAAAGCATATATCGAGGGCTTAAACAAAAAACAATCTTTATATAGTAAGCACCCCAGTTTAAAAAGTACCCTAGCTTCAAATGGAAGCCAATGCAACTTAATAAAAAAAATGGAGTAACATGATCATATTTTTAAGAGAGACGAACAGTCACATTTTGAATAGTGTGGATTTTTCTAAGAATCTTTTTCGATAAACCCAGATAAACAATATTACAGTAATCCAATTTACTGAGAATAAGTGACTGTACCACCAATCTAAACAAAGTTCCTGGTAAATATTTTCTAATACTCCTCAACTTTTTCATCATATGAAAACAACTTTGTACTAAGGAATTGACCTGATTTTTCATACTTAAGTTCCCGCCCAGCAAGACACCCAGAACTTTAACTGAGCATTCTAAAGAACAAGAATCACTATCAATACTGAATTTTAAATCCGAATTTAAACTTAGCAGAGGGACTTGAAAGGGGGATTTGGATCTGGGAAGAAGGGCTTTGGGGATCGGAGGGATTGGAGTAGGTGATCAGAACATGGGGGTAGAAGGATCAGCAGGTGGGTGGATCAGAATGGGGGTGATTGAGAGAGATCAGTTTGGCAATCCGGAAGTCATGTTGGTGCTGGCTGATATTCAGTATAAGCGCTCACAGAGCTAATCAGCAAAAGATTGCTTTTGTGCCGTCCTGCTTTGCCATTTAGTTATGTGGGCACCGGTTCTGAATATGTCCTGTGCCAGCTCTTCCCTAACTCCAACCCCAGACCACCCCAGCACTGGTTGGATTTGGATTGTGCAGTCTGAGCTAATAGTCAGCGGCACTGCCTGGTTACGTACTATTAAATATTGGTGGCTGGCCCACTCAGCGTGGTTTAATTAGGCTGGATCTTCTCCTTTCTGCTTAAACAACGCTGAATATCGACCCCTTTGTAATTTAAGCTCAATTTTATGAAGTTTATTTCTATTAATGTTTTATTTCTTGTGTTTATGAATTAATTTTGATGATGAAGAGAAAGAGACGAGTTAATGGATGCCCTAGTAACACTAAGAGGAAACCTGAAAAACATGCAGCAGAGGGAATCCAGTGCATATGAACAAGTGAAACAAGCTGTGAAGATGACTGAAGAAGCAAACTTTGAAAAAACAAAGGTAAATGCAGTGGTGCTAGGTAACCGGTATAGCATGTCAGCGCAGCAAGTGGGCAGTCGTCTGAGCATGATGTAAATAGGAACAACAAACATAGTTTGAAATGTCTATATGCGAATGCCAGGAGCCTAAGAAATAAGATGGGAGAGTTAGAATATATTGCACTAAATGAAAAATTAGATATAATAGGCATCTCTGAGACCTGGTAGAAGGAGGATAACCAGTGGGACACTGTCATACCGGGGTACAAATTATATCGTAGTGATAGGGTGGATCGAATTGGTGGAGGGGTAGCATTGTATATTAACGAGAGTCTTGAATCAAATAGATTGAAAATTCTGCAGGAAAAAAAAAACACTTCTTGGAATCACTGTGGATTGAAATTCCATGTGTAAAGGGGAAAAGGATAGTGATAGGAGTCTATCCGCCTGGCCAGGATGAACAGACGGATGCAGAAATGTTAAAGGAAATTAGGGACACAAACAAACTGGGCAACACAATAATAATGGGTGATTTCAATTACCCCGATATTGACTGGGTAAATGTAACATCGGGGCACGCTAGGGAGGTAAAATTCCTTGATGAAATCTAGGACAGTTTTATGGAGCAGCTGGTACAGGAGCCGACAAGAGAACGAAAAATTCTAGATCTAGTCCTTAGTGAAGTGCATGATCTGTTGCGGGAGGTAATGGTGCTGGGGACGCTTGATAACAGTGATCATAATATGATTGGATTTGATATTAACTTTGAAGTAAGTATACATAGGAAATCAAATTCATTAGCGTTTAACTTAAAAAAAAAAAAAAGGAGACTATGATAAAATTAGAAAAACGGTGAAAAAAAACTTAGAGGAGCAGCTGCGAGGGTCAAAAATTTACATCAGGCGTGGATGCTGTTCAAAAACAACAATACACAAAACACCATCCTGGAAGCCCAGGCCAAATATATTTTGCGTATTAAAAAAGGAGGACAGAAGACCAAACGACAACCGGCGTGGTTAAAAAGTGAGATAAAGGAAGCTATTAGAGCTAAAAGAAAATCCTTCAGAAAATGGAAGAAGGAACTGACTGAAAATAATAAGAAACAGTATAAGGAATGTCAAGTCAAATGCAAAGTGCTGATAAGAAAGGCTAAGAGTGACTTCGAAAAAAAGATTGCGTTGGTGGCAAAAACACATAGTAAAAATTTTTTTTTAGGTATATTAAAAGCAGGAAGCCGGGAAAAGAATCGGTTGGACCGCTAGATGACTGAGGAGTAAAAGGGACGATCAGGGAAGACAAAGCCGTAGCGGAGAGATTAAATGAATTCTTTGCTTAGGTCCTCACTGAAGAAGATTTGGGTGGGATACCGGTGCCGGAAATGGTATTCGAAGCTGATGAGTCGGAGAAACTTAATGAATTCTCTGTAAACCTGGAGGATATAATGGGGCAGTTCTACAAACTGAAGAGTAGCAAATCTCCTGGACCGGATGGTATTCATCCCAGAGTGCTGATAGAACTGAAAAATGAGCTTGCGGAGCTATTGTTAATAATATGTAATTTATGCTTAAAATCGAGCTTGTTACCGGAAGATTGGAGAGTGGCCAATGTAATGCCAAATTTTTAAAAAGGTTCCAGAGGAGATCCGGGAAATTATAGACCGATGAGTTTGACGTCGGTGCCGGGCAAAATGGCAGAGACTATTATTAAGAACAAAATTACAGAGCATATTCAAAAGCATGGATTAATGAGAAAAAGTCAACATGGATTTAGTGAAGGGAAATCTTGCTTCACCAATCTACTACATTTCTTTGAAGGGGTGAACAAACATGTGGATAAAGGTGAGCCGGTTGATATTGTGTATCTGGATTTTCAGAAGGCGTTTGACAAAGTACCTCATGAAAGACTCCAGAGGAAATTGGAGAGTCATGGGATAGGAGGTAGTGTTCTATTGTGGATTAAAAACTGGTTAAAAGATAGAAAACAGAGAGTAGGATTAAATGGTCAGTATTCTCAATGGAGAAGGGTAGTTAGTGGGGTTCCCCAGGGGTCTGTGCTGGGACCACTGCTTTTTAACATATTTATAAATGACCTAGAGATGGGAGTAACTAGTGAGGTAATTAAATTTGCTGATGATACAAAGTTATTCAAAATCGTTAAATCGCTGGAGGATTATGAAAAATTACAAGAGGACCTTGCGAGACTGGGCGTCTGGCAGATGATGTTTAATGTGAGCCAGGGGCGTAGCCCAAAAATAGTGGCTCGCAACCGCAGCTTCAAGTGAGTCTTCTTTTCCCTCTTCACCCCCACTGCAAAGCATCTGGGCGCCCACCGGCAGCGTTTCAGACCCACTCCGGAGCCTTCCCTCTGTGGCTGCTGAGATGAATCTCTTTCCCCTCCCTCACCCCTGCCGTAAGCATCTGGTTTAAATTAAGGGCAGGGCCAGCAGTGATTCGCTGAGCACTCTGGAGCCTTCCCTCTGCCATGATCTGCCCTGGAAACAGGAAGTTGTGCTGAAGAGAGTTGATCTTGCGGAGGGAAGGCTCTGAAGCAGGTCTCTTCATCTGTGATCAGCGACGTGATAGTAAGGGAGGAAAATGGAGTGAGTGGCTGTACCTGTAGGGTGGGAGAAGGACAGGCTGGGAGACAGTGGCTTCACCTGCGTGGGGGTGGGAGGTGGGGGGTGCTTGAGGCCATAGGGAAACGATTGGAGAGAGGTTATGGACCTTCAAAAGGGGGGGTTGGCTGGTGAAAAAGGAGAGAGATTCTGGACCTGCAAAAGGGGGGAGATGGCTGGCTGGAGGGAAGGGAGAGAGGTTTGGGACCTGCAAGGGGAGAGGTTGCTGGCTGGAGGGAAGGGAGAGAGTTTTGCATCTGCAAAGGGGGGTGGTGGCTAGCTGGAAGGAAGGGAGGTTCTGGACCTGCAATGGGGGGGGGGGGGTGGCTGGCTGGCTGGCTGGCTGGCTGGCTGGAGGCAAGGGAAAAAGGCAAGGGAGAGAGGTGCTGGACCTGAAAGGGGGGAGGAAGATGGAGGGAAGGATGAGAGGTGCTGGACCTGCAAGGGAGAGAGGCTGGGGGCTGGAGGAAAGGAAGAGAGTTGTTAGATCTGCAAGGGGGGCAGGCTGGAAGGAAGGGCGAGAGGTGCTGGACCTGTGGGGAGGGAGTGCTAGAGGCTGGAGGGAAGGCCTGCAGGGGAGGCTTGAGGGAAAGGAAAGAGGTGCTGTACCAGGAGGAGAGATTAGAGGGAAGGGAGAGAGATGGCGCCGGGAATAGAGAGGCTATGCTGGACACTGGGAGGGAGGGGTATATGGTCACAGGGGAGAGATACTAGACATAGGGGACAATAGGAACTCAAAAGGGAGATACTGGGCATGTGAGGGCATAGGGACACAGGGGTAGGGGATAGAAGGGTGGTGATGGATACAGGAATTTGAACATAGTGGAGATACTGGGCAAGGAACTATAGGGACACAGAGATGGGAGATGGATGGTGGACATGGAGAGAGAAGAAATGACAAATAGACAGGAGACCCTGGTAAGTGAATTAAGACAGAAGAAAGCAGAAACCAGAGACTTAGAACCAAGCTGATTTGAAAAATAAAATAACCAGACATCAAAAGGTAGAAAAAAAAATCATTTTTTTTTCAATTTTGTGATTAGAATATGTCACATTTGGAATGTACATCTTGCCAGAGCTGGTGTTAGACATGGCTGGAGCCCAGGCCATAAATTTGGGAGGGAACCCCAAAGCCAATCACCAGACTGCACTGCTTTCAGCTTCCATCATGCTTGTGGCTCTCTCTGGCCAGGGGACCAAGAGCAATTGCTCTAGTTGCACTCCAACACCATCCCTGGCAAGTACTATGCTTATATTTTGCACAGGAGGAAATGCATTTCTTTCTGTATCTCTGGTATTGTACTATATGCAAGGTTTGGCTTTTTGGGGTTTTGGTTATATTTATGTTTATACTTTTTAGTCAATTATTCTATATTTGGCATTTTTATTCCGTGTGTGTGATCGAGGTATTCTGTTAGCATGAATTTTCTATGTAGCCTTCTTTAGTAAGTTTGGTTTGTTTAGTTTTCCCAATAGATGTATTGATATTTTACGGCCCCACTGTGTTATGTAGGGCAATGCCTTTTTCATAGGTAGGAGCCTTCTTTTGGAAGTTAGTGCTGGCATTGTAGATTTGCACTAGGTTATGAGTGACATTTTGTTTTAAAGATTGTTTTATTTACTATATGGCGGCTGTTGAGATTACGGTGAGTTTTAAGGGGAAATGTCCTAACTCTTTTCTTTACCCATTGGGGGAGGGACAGGGGGTTCCGTGGATGCAGAATTTATTTGCCTTTAATACTAGACTATACTTTCTGGGATCCTTTCTATAGCGTGTAACTGGAAAGATATGTTGAAAAGTGTTTGGTCTTGCTATACAGGCTAAGTATGTGTGTGTTAGGGAACCGAGGCTCAATGGAGGTGGAAGAGTGCATGCAATCTCTTGTACTTCCCCCTGAAGCCTGAACTGCTACCCTTATTGAAGTTATTGGGAGTGGGGTAGAGCTGGAGCATGGGGTGGGGTATCAGGTGGCAAGTTTTTCAATTTCAAAAAAGTTGGCAACCCTGGTGCCCACCCATCTGACCTGTTGGCCCACCCAAAAATTGCTTTCTGGCTACGCCACTGATGTGAGCAAGTGCAAAGTGATAGATGTGGGAAAGAGGAACCCAAATTATAGCTACGTCATGCAAGGTTCCACGTTAGGAGTCACCGACCAAGAAAGGGATCTAGGTGTCGTCGTTGATGATACGTTGAAACCTTCTGCTCAGTGTGCTGCTGCGGCTAAGAAAGCAAATAGAATGTTAGGTATTATTAGGAAAGGAATGGAAAACAAAAATGAGGATGCTATAATGCCTTTGTATCACTCCATGGTGCGACCGCACCTTGACTATTGTGTTCAATTCTGGTCGTCACATCTCAAAAAAGATATAGTGGAATTAGAAAAGGTGCAGAGAAGGGCGACGAAAATGATGAAGGGGATGGGACGACTTCCCTATGAGGAAAGGCTAAAGTGGCTAGGGCTCTTCAGCTTGGAGAAAAGGCGACTGAGGGGAGATATGATAGAGGTCTGTAAAATAATGAGTGGAGTTGAACGGGTAGATGTGAAGCTTCTGTTTACGCTTTCCAAAAATACTAGGACTAGGGGGCATGCGATGAAGCTACAATGTAGTAAATTTAAAACGAATCGGAGAAAATCTTTCTTCACTCAACATGTAATTAAACTCTGGAATTCGTTGCCAGAGAATGTGGTACAGGCGGTTAGGTTAGCGGAGTTTAAAAAAGGTTTGGATGGCTTCCTAAAGGAAAAGTCCATAGACCATTATTAAATGGACTTGGGGAAAATCCACTATTTCTGGGATAAGCAGTATAAAATGTTTTGTACTTTTTTGGGATCTTGCTAGGTATTTTTGACCTGGATTGGCCACTGTTGGAAACAGGATGCTGGGCTTCATGGACCTTTGGTCTTTCCCAGTATGGCAATACTTATGTAAAAATTATTATAGCTGGAAGAAACAGCAATAATAAACTCTCTGTATTTGTGCTCATTTTTCTACACTGTTCTATACAATACAGTATTACATGGCCAAATTTCAGTGAGGATATCCTGTTTCCTGATGGGTTCTTCTTAACTGTTGTTGTAATCTGCCTTGAGAAGCCTGGTGTTATTACCCAAAGTTAAATTATTTTTTAACCTCTTGCAGGGGGGGGGGGATCATGGGGGGGGGGGTGAGGAGATTCCCATTGATGCCCACAGGTGCGGGCCGTGTGAGCCGTGGGACCATCGTGGGTGCGGGCAGTCCGTAATTGCAGTCTTGTGTTTGGAGCTGTGGGAGTCCCCACAACTGAGCCTCAAGGCTCAGGCAGAGCCAGGGCCTTTCTTAAAGCCGCCCCCTACAAAACAAATCAAGCCTCCTGCAGCTCCAAAAACAAGTCTGCTGCTCTGGAGCGTCCGCGCTCACATGGCCCCACCTGCAGGCACCAACAGGAGTCTGCTCATCCCCCAGAAGCCCCCCACCACATCGAGGTTAAAAAAATATAAATTTAGCCTCAGTTTACAGTTTTGATGGTTCCTCTGTGTACATCCGTATGTTGCACAAGTTGGTATGTTTCTGTAAGTGAGATTAAATAAAAATACACAGACCTAATAAGGCTGAAAACTGTGAGAGCAGGTGAGGGAAGAGCGAGAAAGGAAAGATTTAAGGATGCAGCTGATAGTTTCCTTGTTTAGGATACACCAATATGCAAGCTGCGTGGGGGAAATGGCTTCAACCTTTTGACATCATGCCATCTCCTGTCATACTAAACCTCCTTGAGTCAGACAAAGCCAGACAGCAGGCTGCTGCAGCTCCCTTTTCATCCTGCAACCCTTTGGTTAGTCACAGCCAGGGCGTTTTTGTGCCAGTATGCGCCGGTACAACATACTGCACCTTTTTTACCTCCTGTTTCTTGTCGCTGCCCCCATTTCCTCTCATTGCCTGCTTGAGAGTCTGGATCCCTGATCACCCAGTAGAAGACCCGGCACCAGCACCAGCACACTTTGCCGCTCATGGAGGCTCTGTTGCTACCGCCTCTCTGATGCATATGTGGCAGAGGGGGCAGAATTAACAGGCCTTCCTGAGCACATGGCATTGGGTGCAAAGGCTCCTCAGCACTGGTGCCGGGCCTTGTACTGGCTGATTATTGCTGGAGGCCTGGGCTCTCTTGGGAGCAGAAGAAGGAAGAAGGTCAGGGGGAGAGGAGAATCGCTGGACATGGATGGCAGGGGGGATGGGGGGAGAAGAGAATCACTGGAAATGGAGGGGAAGGTAGAGCAGGGAATAGAGGAGAATCGCTGGACATGGATGGGAGGGGAGGGCAGGAGGCAGTTGAGAATTGCTGGACATGGAGGGGAGGGCAGGAGAGAGATGAGAATCGCTGGACATGGATGGAAGGAGAGGACAGGGGAGAGAGGAGGATCACTGGACATGGATGGGAGGGGAGAGCAAATTTCTGCTTGAGGGCAGAGGCATAATTTTGTAGGATGACGCTTACCCTGGCAGCAGTGGAGGGGGAGCGCTGCCGCTCAGGACCACTGAATCATCAGTGAGGTCAACAGGTATGACTGGAAGGGGGATTGGACTGTATGGGGGGGTTGCAATATGGGGGAGCTTCAAGGGTGGGTTTAGGACAGGCTCTTTTGCTATTTGGGGTGTTGGGGAGAGACATTGGTGGCAGTGTGGGATTTTGAGGACTGTTGAGGTGAGAAATGAGAGATCGCAACTGTTTGGCATGTTGGGGGTGTGGCAATGTGCTGCTGTCACTTCTTCTTTATGCAGGGCCCACACCCACGTTACATGCAATGGCAGATAACGTGGGAAGAACCACGCTATCTGCCCCTGCAGGTAGTGTAGTGTCGTGGGGTTCAGTGACGCTGCCTTGTGCAACAAATGCAGGGCACGCCACCTGCATTTACTACAAAGGCTTTGCACTTACTGCAAATTAATTTTAGTGAAAGGGCTGCTCTGCTGAACATTCTGTTAAAGGTGTTTCATTTGTATTATGGTTTATTTGATTTGATTTGTGCTGACCTTGTGTATATCATATCTGTGTTATATGAATGTGCTTTCTATACTGGCTATTATGATGTGATTTGTATTGCTGTCATATTTTTATTATATGATTGTTGTACTGTGTTGTATATATTTTTCTAGTACTGTATCATGTTACTCCTATTTCTAGGATTCAATTTGGCATCACCAAGTTTTTTGCCAAATAGTACCTGCCTTGGGTAAATATGAAGGCAGTTTATAAGTCCCCGAAAAAGCTCAATAAAATAGCTTCCTTTTCTTCAAAATTATCTATGCACAAAGTTATACTTCACCAAACAAAGCTTGAGATGATTTAAACAAAATTGTTTTAAACTTTTTTTTACATTCAATAATTATCAACCCACCTCCAGAATATTCTATTCTGTTTCCTCCCCAGGAATTTATAAAAATATTTGTGAAGAAACCAAGACTTCAAATATTTTCTTTAGGGACGTTATTTTGCTTAGGGCCAAGACTCTGGTGTGCTCTTTCAATTATTGTATCAGTCACCTCTGCTTCCTCTCCCCCCATATCCATGATTTATTTACATATTTGCTTGACGGTGGTCACACATTCTGCTGAATCTGACTTCTGAGGAACGCGCCCCCACCCCCTCAAGACCTGTTCTCAATGTCCTCCACTCTGCACATATGGATACTTCTGACTGAAGCTCTGCCATTTGATTCTGTAAATATTTCATGCTCTCTGCCTGTTGCTCCTCTGTAAGCTCCAGTTTCTCTATTCTGCTGCTAAGGTTGACCTCATCATTCTGCAACTCCACCACTTCCTCCTTAATTTCCATCTTAACTGAAGCAATATTGTGCTTTAGATCACTTATCCAGTTTCTTGTTTCTGCCTTTATTGAAATTTCCTCTGTGCCATACACTTATTTCATTCCTGCTCTTTGCAAGTTGGTACTAGAGGCCCCTACTGTCTGCATCACCATTTCGCCACATGCATTTCTGTCCACACCATGTTCCTTCATGGCCACATTTGGGTATTTGTAGTCCTCCAACTGCTTCTGCCTAGGTATTATTAGCTTCCAACCTCAGCAATTCAACTTCAAATGTGGTCAGGTGAGAAAATTACTTTTATTAAGATGTTATATTCTTTGGCTGATGTCACTTCCTCCACTTTGGAATTGTTTTTACAATAGTAGTACTCTTGTCATTAAAGAGCACAGTTCAGTAGCCGACTGAGTCTTCAAGGCATAACATAAGTTTATTTTTTAGTCACCTTAAATTTTTTCCTATTGTTTGTTTAAAAAAAAAACCCAAAAGACCGGAGAAATAGATTTTTAAACTATTACATTATAATTCGTATTGGGCTGTTTTGATGAGGTGAATAATCAAATAATGTAAAGTGAAAATGTATAGTACCAGAATCAGGGAAACAAATATATGTATCAACAAACTATTAATAAATCAATGGCTTTTATCCATAGTTTAACTTTAATCACAAGAGCTCCTTGAGAGATATTAAACATAAGTGACTAAAGGGCTATTTTATGTTGTATATTTCATGTGTCTGTAAAACAGAATTTAAGTACTTTATGTAACCCCCAAATTAAATATACCCCAATCATTATATCTTTTTGAGAACATGCATAATACCCTTTTGAGAAGAATTTTAAACACATTTACCTGGATTTGAGATGGCAAAACCAGACTGGGAGTTCAGGTACCATGCAGGTCAAACTCATTGAGAGCTGTTCAGTACTGGAATGAAACAAACAACTGATCTGGCAACATAGGAAGCAGTGGCATACAGTAGATATGGAGCAACTAGTTGGAGTCTGAGCATGCTGGCTGAGACAGGTTGGAGGAAGGTGGTGGATGAATGACTGACTATAGGTGATGGGGCTAGCCTTTATGGGGAAGGGAGGAAATGGATGGTTGTCTGGGTAGAGAAGTGGGTTGATTAGCTGGCTAAGAGGTAGGAAGAGACTATTTGAAACAGGGTTGCATGGATTTACAGAGTGGACAACTGCATTAAGTTTCAGTTAAGAGCTAAATTTATCAAGCTTTCTTTCCATCTCTAGATACTAAATAAGTAAACTAGACTTAGTAAACAGACTGTGAAAGAAACAGACCAGAAAGAAAACCAAACAGTCCAATAAATAAGTCCAAACATACCTTATTAAGCAACAGAAGTAGAGAGATTAAAAACTGTGGCCAAAGTCACTTAACCCTCCATTGCCCCAGATACAAACTAATACCTCTGTATAATATGTAAACTGCTTTGATTGTAGCCACAGAAAGGTAGTATATCAAATCCCATCCCATTTCCCTTTAAATGGGCACAGTTTTTAACCCTTCCACTTTTGTTGCTTAATAAAGCATGTTTGGTCTTCTTTCGATCTGCTTCTTACCCTTCGCAGGTCTGGCCTTTGTGGGCTGTCTGCCTGCTTACTTTTTGTGAAAGATCAATGATAGACTTAAGATGATGATCCTGTCACTATCCCTGTAGCCCCATCTCCTTCCTTTAGTTACACACTCCACTGCTAGCGCCTAAATCAAGAAATTACTTTGCAAGAAAGACTAGAACAGTCAGCTTCATGAAAAAAACTCATAGCTGTAGTTGCTATAGGGTAGCTACAACACAGAATTGGTTTCCTTTTAATTAAGTTCAAGTATTTTATAATTTCTGAGTTATGAACTGAGGACAGGTTTTTTTTATCCCCTTGTCCCTCATTTTTCTGCGGGCACAAAACTGTTAGGATTGGGCCCAACTGGAAGGAGTAATTCTTCCATTAGGAAGAAAATCCCCAAATAAACCAAATTGTTTGGGTAAGTAAATTCTGAATCATATTGCCTTAAATATAGCTGCAGTTATGAACAGACAAATTCTAAATTTGGTACTTTGGTTGTAAAAGAGCAAGTTATTGGCTTCACTTATTTAAAAAATGGATAACATCTTGATATTTAGTGCCATCTAGAGTCTAATTTATATAATGCTATTATGTAGCTTCAGAATTCTAATATCCATATTAATTTAATAGATAATGAATTCTTAGACACATATTTTTTTATACTAGACCAACAGAAAAGGTGCAGTATACATGACTGAGAATATAAATGATTGTCAACTTTTAGTCAACATGTTTACTGAGAAATTTAATACAATCAGTAGCTATTTTACAGAGCTTTTTCCTGTCCTTGATGCTTTTTTTCCTCACTTATATGGGATAAAGGTGTCTTCCCCCCCCCCCCCCTTTAGTTTCTAAGGTAAACATGTGGTGATTTACTTCCCAAATGGATAACTCTTTATGTATGTTTGACACCAGCTAATTTGAGCAGGTAAAAGACCATGAGGGGAAGGTAATGTAGGAAATGCTATATTGGGTCAGACCAATGGTTCGTCAACCACAGTTACCAAATCTGTAGGGCTGTTTTACTAAGTTGATTAGGTACCTATACGCGCCCAACGCGTGTCAATTTAGAGTTACCGCCCGGTTAACACGTGGCCATTGCAGTAATTTTATTTTTGATGTGCGTCCGCTATGTGCGCCGGACAATATTTTTATCTTCTGACATGTGGGCGGTAATCGGGCAGTAATTGGCATTTTACATGCACAGACCATTACCACCTGGTTACCACGAGAGACCTTACTGCTAGGTCATTTGGCTGGCAGTAAGGTCTCAGACCCAAAATGGACGTGCAGCAATTTTCATTTTGCCGCACGTCCATTCTTGGAAATAATTTAAAAAAGGCATTTTTTTACAGGTGTGCTGAAAAATTATTCTGTGTGTGCCCAAAACACGCATCTACACTACCGCAGGCCATTTTTCAGCGCACTTTTGTAACAGGGCTCCTATATCAGTTACCTGGCATGACCCCAAGAAATAGATCCCGTTCTCATTGCTCATTACCAGGGATAAATAGCGGCATTCCCAGATCTATATGGATAATAAATTCATGGGCTTTTCCTCCAGGCCTGGTCTGACCCCTTTTTAAACCCAGTGATGCTAACTTCATTCACCACATTCTCCAGCAAAGAATTCCACAATTTAAATTTGCACTGAGTGGTAAAAATACTTTATTTATTTATTACATTTGTATCCCACATTTTCCTGCATAGCAGTAGGCTCAGTGTGGCTTACAGGTTCCGGAGAGTACCAACTCCGGGAATATATACAGAGTGGAAAATGCACTAACAGTAGGTGCAAGGAAGCTGATAAGGTTCCGAAAAAGAGAATACAACTCTGGGACGAATATATAGTAGCATACAGAGAGAAGTAATTCCAATGAGGCTGATAAGTCTCTGGGGATGGGACTACAGCTTCTAGAGAGCAATACAGAGTAGGATAAGGGTAGAAGTACTACTACTACTACTACTTAACATTTCTACACTTAATTATAACTGGAGTGGTAAAATTTGTACAGTTTGAAGTAGTAGGATTATGTGGAAGGGGTATTGTTCATTTCTTCGATAGATGTGATGCATTGTTCATGAATTAGTTCGGGTCTGCTGGGTAGGCTTTCCAGGAGGTGAGTCTTGAAGTCTTTTCGGAATTTTAGATGGATGTTCACAGTTGTAATGTTTCTAGGTAATGCATTCCAGAGCTGGGTGCAAATGTAGGAAAAGCTGGATGCATATGTTGATTTGTATTTTAGTCCTGTACAGTTTGGGTAATGCAGGTTTAGAAACGTTCTTGATGATTCGATGATGTTTCTAGTTGGTAAGCCAATAAGTTCGGTCATGTAGGTTGGGGCCAGACCATGGCTTAGTTTGTGGACCAGAGTGCAAATTTTGAAGGCTATTCGTTCCTTAATTGGTAGCCAGTGCAGTATTTCACGTAGGGGTTTAGCACTTTCGAATCTTATCTTTCCGAAAATGAGTCTAGATGCCGTGTTCTGCGCGGTCTGGAGTTTCCTTTAAGATCTGTTCTTTGCATCCTGCATATATGGCGTTACAGTAGTCAACATGTGATAGTACCATTGTTTGAATTATGTTACGGAAAGTTTCCCTTGGGAAGAATTGTTTGATCCGTTTGAGTTTCCACATTGCATGGAACATTTTTTTCATGGTGGCAGAGGCTTGGCTCTCCAGGGTTAGGTTGGTGTCAATATTAATTCCAAGGATCTTCAGTTTGTCCAATATTAGGAGAGTATGTTCCAGGGTTTTTGTGGATGAAGGGAGGTTTGTTTTGTGGTGAGAAGAGAGAATAAGGCAGTGAGTTTTTTTCCTTGTTGAGTTTGAATGCCGATCCCCAGGCATCCATTAAGCTTAAACTAGTCTTTATTGCAACAGTGATTTCTGTTGGATTAGAGTTGAACGATATGTAAATGATGACATCATCCGCATACAGAAAATGATTAAGATTTTGCTTGTATAGGGCATGAGCAAGGAGGATTATCATCAGATTAAATAATATGGGTGAGAGAGGTGAACCCTGGGGTACTCCGCAATCGGTACTCCATGATGGTGATATGTTTGAGTTTGCTTTTACTTGATAAGATCTTGTGGTTAGGAAACCCTTGATCCTTTTGAATATATTCCCTCCTATGCCTATCTTGTCGAGTATTCTTAATAGTATATAGTGGTCAACCATGTCAAATGCGCTTGACAAGTTGAATTGCAAGATGAGTATGTTTTTACATAATACGATTTCCTTTTTGAACTTGGCTAGGAGAGTTACCAGGACAGTTTCCGTACTGTGGAGAGATCTGAAGCCTGACTGTGATTCATAAAGGATTGAGAAATTGTTGATGTATTCAGTAAGTTGTTTAGCTACAATGCTTTCCATTAGTTTGGTTGTAAGTGGGATGGATGCCACAGGTCAGTAGTTGGTGATATCGTTAGTTTTCTTTTTGGTGTCTTTTGGTAATGGTGTGAGTAGTATATTACCTTTGTCTTTGGGGAATATGCCATGCTGGAACAAGAAGTTGAGGTGGGAGGTAAGTTCAGTGATGGGGGTGGGGGGTTCATTAGATAATTGGGGCAGGTGTCCAATTGACAATAGGCTGTAGAGATCTTATTGGTTGCTAGTGCTATTGTTTCTTGTGTGATCTGGGCGAAATTTGTCCAAGTTCGGTCGGCTGGGTATTCTTCTATGAGTCTAGCTCATTAAGTAAGGTATCAAGGTTGGTGTAGTCCTGTGACATATTTGTGTAGATCGACAATTTTGCCTTTGAAGTAGTTAGCAAGATCGTCTGCTGTTGGGATTCCTGATTTTGTTGATGACACTAGTTTTTTGTCTAGTAATTTATCAAGTAGCTTGTATAACTTTTTCATGATTTTGTGGTCAGAACCTAATTGTTCATTATAGTAGTTCCATTTGGATTTTTTGATCTCATATTTGTATTTTCTATGTGATTCTTTCCAAGTGTTTAGATTTTGATTGTTTTTTTTCTCCAAGCTCGTTCGAGTTGTCTGGTTCTAGATTTTAATTGTTTCACATTTTTGTTGAACCATGGGGTCCTGTTTGGTTTGTTTATTCAGTTGATTTTATATTTGTTACCTGTTAGCTTCATGGAATGATAACAGTCTTCCTATTCATCTAAAACCACGGCCCTTATAATCAATTGGGCTACTAATCAGATGAGAATAGGAAATCAAACCATTCCATTAGTAATAGAAGTGAGCTATATAGGTGTTATATTGAACACAAAACTGACTATGGGATGTCATACTCAAAAGGTATTTTTTATGCTGTGAGCTGCCCAGAACCACATTTGGTTAAGTGGAATACACACTGACTATGGAATGTCATACTCAAAAGGTATTTTTATGCTGTAATCTGCCTAGAACCACATTTGGTTAAGTGGAATACACATGCTAAAATTAAATGTAAATTAAATTAAATCAGTGTTTTATGAACTACATTTGCTTTGATGCCTGAAGCCATTGTTGTCCTCTGACAACTTCAGTACTGTTCAGACCTTGGTTAATCCTCTTCTGGGTTACTGCAATTCAGTTTTCTTAGGTTTGCCCTTTTCTACTGTGGAAGCTTTTCAACTGGCACAAAATTAGGGTGTGTACAATTGTTAGCCAATTTGTAGGCATTTGCTTGGCCAAAAAAATGTTCAGTTCATGCCCTTTTTATTACACATTTTCACATTTTTTAAAGGCACGTGTTGTATGCATCTAAGAAGTTAAAGATGCATACAGTTGTGTGTATGTTCATAGGTTTAGGAGCTTCCAAGCAATTTGTACACACTTTAATGTTTAGATGCTGAAATGAACCAAATACACACTCATGAATGCACACCCCTACCAGTTTGCTTATATATTGCAAAGCCTTGTTTTCTCATCATTGGTTTCTTATTTAGCTAGCATGCCCTATTAGGGATATATAAATGTTTGAAATAAGGACTATTTGAAAAGTTAAATAACCAATCCCTTTTTATACATTCCAACTCATTCATGATTTTACAAACTTCCATTGTATGTCCTCTCAGCCCTCTCTTCTTCATGCTAAAGAGCTCTAACTATTTGAGCCTTCCTCACAGGGAATCTGTCCATTGCCTTTATCATTCTCATCTCCTTTCTCTGAACCTTTTCTAGTTCCGCAGTCTTTTTTAAAAATGAGATAACCAGATCTGCACACAGCATTCAAGGTGTGGTCATGCCATTCATTGGTAGCTGTACTAGGCATTTGGTTTGGATCACACTTTCCAACTGAATAATCCCTGTTGTGCATATGACCTGTTAATATCCAGACACAGTTCCATATGATTTGTTAATGTCCAGACAGTTCCATTCCAGCAATGGGTCTATCACCAGCTCCAACTCAGCTGTCCTTGGTCACTGAGCACATGTGTAAGAATAGGCAGAGGGATAGATATGCATAAAATACAGTGTCCAGTGGAGTTTTAACTACAGACAGGCTGCCCAGGAGGTAGCTCAGAATCCTAGGCAAATGACTGTATTAGTATGTAAATGGTTGTATGCCAGAGTACAGTGCAACTTGTCATGCAACCCAGACTACACAAAGAAAAGTATGTAAAAGTGGGTGGGAGCGGGCTCACTTCTCTCTGTCCCTTTCCAGCAGTCCTGAATTTTCAGTTCTGTGTTGTTATCTCAAACAAAGCAACTCTTGTGGTTGGTAATCCAAGAGTTGGTTGTTTCCAAAGAACCAATTAGGTTGAAAGTGTCCACATGGTTTTGACAGCACAGAGTCTCTCTGATGCAGCATAACAGATGCCTATGTGAAATCTAATGTTGTGACTTGGCTGAGGGGTTTGCACTGATAATAGCTGTCTGTATACACAAAGTCTCACAATTGAATTGATCTAGTACACAGCAGGGAATAAAAACAGTAGCACAGGTACTTTGCTCACTTTTGTCCCACATAGCCTTTAAGCAATGCAATTCCAGCGTGTAGTTTACACAGGCAAGATGGCAGTCCTGCATTGTCAGTAATCCATGATTTGTAGTCTATGTAGAGTCAGCCAAAATTGGTTGTATATTCAGGTTCACACACAAAAATTGACAAGGCCATATGCCCCACAGGGCCTATCTTTAATAATCCCTGGTGTCTAGTGGGGTCAGGGCAGGAATGATCTCCAGTTACTCCTGCATCTTGCCAGTGCCGGGTTCAGAATAGTGCCAAGAACCCAGTTGTTGACTGTTCCCCATCCATCGCGAGCATGATGAGCTACTACTAGATTCTCTGCCTTTATATATTCTGGGTTCCTATATTGGGGAACTCTTTATCAAAATATATTTGGCTTGAACCTATGCTGCTTGGGTTCAAAGCTGTCCTAAAGATATATTTCTTTCAACAAGCATTTGGAGAGGATTAACTCAAATCTTGGGTGTGGGGCATAAGTATCAACATGCACCTCTTTTCTTAACCTTTTCTTTTCTGATGTCTTTTTTGAAAATTTTGTTGTGATGTAAACCACTATGATACGTGATATGAATTGTGTTGTGTTGCAAACTGTACGAGGAGAGACTTGCTGACCTGAACATGTATACCTTGGAGGAAAGGAGAAACAGGGGTGACATGATACAGACGTTCAAATATTTGAAAGGTATTAATCCGCAAACGAACCTTTTTCGGAGATGGGAAGACGGTAGAACTAGAGGACAAGAGGTTGAAGGGGGGCAGACTCAGGACTAATGTCAGGAACTATTTTTTCACGGAGAGGGTGGTGGATATGTGGAACGCCCTCCCGCAGGAGGTGGTGGAGATGAAAACGGTAATGGAATTATTTATTTATTTATTGCATTTGTATCCTGCATTCCCCCACCTATTTGCAGGCTCAATGTGGCTTACATAGATTTGTTAACATTGTCATTTCAGGATATCAGATACAGTTAGTAATGTGTAGCGATCAAGGAAGGGAAGGGAAAAGAAGGAAGAGAGTGATTAGGGTAGTTATAGAAGGTGGGCGTTCATAAATGAGTGGGTTGGTGAGGTGACTTAGTGAGGCTATAGGTTCTCATTGTAGGCCTTGTTGAAGAAGAATGTTTTCAGAGATTTTTTGAAAGATAGTTGTTTCGTTGATTGCTTTCAAGTCTGTAGGTAATGCATTCCATAACTGCGTGCTCATGTAAGAGAAGGTAGTGGCATGCATCAGCTTGTATTTAAGTCCTTTACAGCTGGGGTAGTGCAGGTTGAGAAATTTGCGGGATGATCTTGTGGCGTTTCTGGGAGGTAGGTCCACGAGGTTTAGCATGTAGATTGGGGCTTCTGCGTGAATGATTTTTTTGTACAATCGTGCAGATCTTGAACGCAATGCGTTCCTTAAGTGGGAGCCAGTGAAGGAATCTTGTTTAGAAGGAATGGTTCCGCGGAATCTTAGCAGAGATTGGGTGGTGACACCCGTAATTGGGAAGCAAAATGTGAGCTGGGCAGACTTCTACAGTCTATGCCCTGATCATGACTGAATAGATAGGGATGGGCTGGAGTGTAAATTTTAAGGGGCTTCGACTTTAGCTTCAGAACAAGGACAAATCAAACTCGGGTATACATATAAAGTATCTTGTTGGGTAGACTGGATGGACCGTACAGGTCTTTATCTACCGTCATTTACTACTAGTAAAAAAGGCCCGTTTCTGTCAAATGAAACGGGCGCTAGCAAGGTTTTCCTCAGAGTGTGTGTGAGAGATGGAGAGTGTGATAGACAGAGAGTGTGTCAGAGAGAGTGTATGTGAGAGACATGGAGTGAATGAGTGTGTGCCCCCTCCCCCCTCCCTTTATGGTTTGAGGCCCCCCTTCCATCCCCACCTCTCTGGTCTCAGAACCCCCCCCCCCACCCCCCCTGCAGCCTCCCATGTCCAGTGACCCTCCCCCCCCCCCCCTCCAGCCACCCAGGCTGACGTCACTCACAGCTGATTCCCAGGCAGGGGGAGGAGTAGGGAAACACGTGGAGCAAGTGGCAGGGAGCGGCGCATCAAACAACGACCCTCCTCTCCCCTGCCCCTCCTGCAGCCACCCATGTCCAGCGACCCTACTCTCCCCCTGCCCCCCTCACAGAACTGCCTTTATAGAATACTAGTGTAAGTCTGCATTGTTGGGCTTAACTGTAGCAATTTGGTGCATAATTGAATTTATTCTATAACATATTTGCTGAAGTCCTGGGCACGCCCTTGACCTACTAATACCCTTCCCCAATCCTCACCACCCTTAAATTGTTTGATGTGGATTTTGCATGCACATGTTATAGAACACTGACTAAGGCTGGTTTTGCGTGACAATTATTGCTAGTTTCCTCAATTATCAGCTCAACTAACCTTAGTCTACAACTTGTGCATGCAATTTGAATGCTAAGCATACAGCTGACATGCGAGTTTATAGAATTTGTGGGTTAGCCTCTTTCACTGTTGTTATATCTACTAATTTAGTAGAAAAGCACTGATCTATTCTCACTTGCATGTTACTTTTTGTATCCACTTGTCAGATTCTAAAGGAAGGCAATTCGCTTGAGAATGTACAATTTTCTAAGTCATCCTTTGTTGAATCTCCTATATTGGTTATTTATGTGGAAAAATGTAATTAAATTCTCTCACTAGGCTTTAGTCCACTGTGAACAACTAGGAAATGAGATAATAAGACAGAGAGAACGTCTTGAAAGAGAACTGTTTGCTCAACAAGATAAGAGAGCTGGTGAAAAAGAAGCAATCCGAGAAGAAATGAAGAAAGAACGGGAAGAATTGTCATTAAAGGTAATAATGCGTTTGTTATTTTAAATATACAAGGTATTTGTGTTTTCTCTGAGGACAAGCAGGCCGTTGTATTCTCACAGCTGGGTGATGTCATCCGCCGAAGCCCAGTGTGGATGCTGACTAGTAAAATTAACTTAGAACTTTCTAGCAAATTCCCCACCGCACATGCGCTGGTGCCTTCATGCCAAAAGTGCTAGCATAGGTTTTTCAGTATGCATTATTTTGTTCTCCTCTCAGTATGTATTTTCTCTCTCATTCACAGTGCCCTTTCCATGCAGGTATTTTACTCCTTTTTTTGAGTATTTTTCATTTCCTCTTTATTTTATTTTGTTTCCCTTTAATTTTAGTGGCAATTTGCTAGGCCCATTTAGGCTGGATCACCCACTTCAATCTGAATGCTGCTCCTTTTAATGCTCACAATTGAGTTTAATTTGGTTTCGATTCTTTTCTTGATATCCCAGAAGACCCCAAGTGGCTTCAAAAGGTGTGCCCAATGTAATCTGGTGATTTCCATGATGAACCCTCACTCTTGGATTATTGGATGCCTTGGACCTAACCATGACCCTAACTCTTGTTCTCTCTGTTGAAAATGCAGTTGAGAACACAGAGGGTGCACCAGGTCCAACAGGAGAGAATTTTTGGCTCCTTGGAGACCGCTGCATTGACATCTGCACTGGAATCATCAGCATCAATGGCTGCGCAAGACTTCAACATCCACTGGGAGTGCACCGGCATTGAGAAGGTCTCCACCTCTTTCGACATCGGCCGCTGAGTATAGGTCCTGGGGCTGGTCAGCATTGGACCCAACACTGAGGTTTTGTCATCCTTGGCACTGTAGGACTGTGACGCTGAGCATCAGAGGAAGCCCATTAAGAACAATTGTCAGTCCTCATTGATGCACGATGCCGAGAGCACCCTGACATTGGCGTTGCTGGTACCCGAGAATCTCCATCTTTGGAAGAAGTGCTGGTGTGCAAGTCTCTGGGCAGGCAGTTTCCTGTTACCAGTGTGGCACTGATTCCTTCTCAGGCTACCTTTTTCCTGGCTCCCCTGCCTTTGCCAGTGCCTACATTCAATGAGCAGTTCAGAGCAATGCTCAGAGAGGAGTTGGTGCAACTGTAATCCACTTGTAGCAGCTGCAGAGTGAGGGCACTTGCAGCAGCTGCAGATCAGCCACAGATTCTTTCTGAGACTCCATCCATGCCTGAGATCCTCAATGCTGACACCTCGAAGGGTGTCTATGTGAACATCAACATATACAGTATCACTTACGAGATGGGGGAAGAAGCTTCCCCGGAGTCTGAGGGTAGGGCTGTACTTCGGCGCTCTTTGGAGCATGGACATGGTTCCACTGAGCCGAGACAGGCACAGACTGACTCAGCTCTGTCTGAGTATGGTGAGGAGTCTGAATAGGACTGCTCATGGGACTCAGTAAAGAACTCTCATTACTTTTCAGAGGAGGGGTCTTATGGGGTCACTTCTGATCCCTCCCTACATCAAGAGAGATGTAAATCTCCCCCTGAGGGTCTCTTTCACAGGTTTTGTGAAGGAGATGGCTTCGGCCATCCCATTTAGAGAAACATAGAACATAACGGCAGATAAAGGCCATATGACCCATCCAGTCTACCCATCCTCTGTAACCCCTAATTCTTCCTGTTCCTAAGCGATCCCACATGCTTATCTCATGCCTTTTTAAACTCTGGAACAATCCTCGACTCCACCACCTACACCGGGAGGCCATTCCATGCCTCCACCACCCTTTCTGTGAAATAATACTTCCTCAGTTTGCTCCTAAGCCTAGTCCCTCTCAACTTTGTCGTATGCCCCCTCATTCCAGAGCTCTCCTTCATTTGAAAAAGGCTCTCTTCTTGTACATAAATGCTTGGAGATATTTAAACGTTTCTGTCATGTATCCTCTCTCCGTCCTCTCTTCCAGCGTATACATGTTGAGATTCATAAGCCTGTCCCTATAATTTTTGCATTCAATACCGCTTACTAATTTCGCAGCCGCCCTCTGGACCAACTCCATCCTGTTTATATCTTTCCGTAGGTGCGGTCTCCAGAACTGCACGCAGTACTCCAAATGAGGCCTCACCAGAGACTTAACCTCTGTGTAATGTCCTTTAAAAAATAAAGAAGGGCGGGTTCTCTTGTAATCAATTACAAGAGATTTATCATATAAGATCTATAGATTATTATGCTTATCTCCAAGTAAAACACTATGTTCACTCTTTGGAATCTCACGGTTTGACAGAAAAAGCAGTAGAACAAGTTGAAAAGGCTTATTTACTTGCTAAAGAAGGGGGAAAAAACAATACTTCTTTTTATCATAAATACTGTGAGCTAAGCAAATGCCTTCCTCTTTGGATCCATGGGCTCAGCATTGGTCTCAGGATTTGGGCATGGAAATTACACCAGCTATGCTCCAGGGTCTTGTTCCAAAACCCTTGAATGCTAATTTAAAAGAACAAATACATGTTTGCCTTTAGGGCTTACATTCCAGGAGTGGCCTAGTGGTTAGGGTGGTAGACTTTGGTCCTGGGGAACTTAGGAACTGAGTTCAATTCCCAGCACAGGCAGCTCCTTGTGACTCTGGGCAAGTCACTTAACCCTGCATTGCCCGCCGCATTGAACCTGCCATGAGTGGGAAAGCGCGGGGTACAAATGGAACAACAACAGCATTGCACCTGACAGAGCCCAGAACATGGCCCTGATGCTGTTTGCAAAAAAATGTGGAATGGGGGGGACTACATTAAGTCATCTATTTTGGATTTGTGAGTCTATTCAGTGATTTTGGGAGCAAGTGCATCATTAAATAATTAGTTTTACATAAAGAGATTTAATTTAGTGTTCAATTATTTTTATTTCATGATTGTACACACATTCTAGTTCTAATTTATTTATTTATATCACAGTTTATATACAGTTCTATCTTACATTCTAGGTGGTTCACAACATATCACATCCTTAATTTTGAACATAGAACATCAGACATCATGCAAACATGACATTGTATAAAGAAAATATTTTTTCAATCAGTACAAAATTAAGCTGTAGAATTTATAACAGGAGGATGTGGTCAACGTTAGTAGTTTATCAGAATATAAAACAAGATAAGGAAAGTTTCTTATTAGTTTTATGCTTTGCTGCATAAAACTAAGATGGAGTATTTCTCTAAATTAGGTCCTCTCCGACCCCCTCTAAAGAGCTTTTTCAAGTCTTTTCAACGTTAACACAGCCTCCTGGCTCTAGAATTGCTAATTTAGATGTTAATCTCTGTGTCAATATTTTTTGTGTAAGGTAGCAATGTTGGAATCTTTCTTCCCTCCTTTATCGCCATCAGCATTTTCTGCAATATCGCAGAAATTTAATATCCCCTCATTTCAATATTTCTCAAAACTTTTGTCTTCTCTGAAAGCGACTATCTAAATTGGACCCGCTCCCATCTTCTTGGCTAAGTCTAACCTTCAGTTATTGCCTGTAGCACATAAATTAGTATCTAATAGTCTTTCCTTAGGTCTAGTTCCTAAGGCTTGGAAGATGGCAGTGGTTCAGCCACTACTAAAGAACCCTAAATTGGACCCTTCAGTCTCAGCTCCTTATTGCCCGGTTTAGAATTTGAGCTTCCTTTCTAAAGTGACTGAGAAGGTGGTATATGAACAACTTCTTTCCCACGTTGAAGCTTCTCATGTTTTACATCCTCATCAATCCGGGTTTCTGGTAGGTAAATAGCACTGAGACTATCATGGCATCACTTTTGAATGAGATTCATAACAGACTTGACAGTGGTAAGGTAGCTTTAATTGTGTCATTAGCTCTTTCTGCTGTGTTTGACCTGGTGAATCATGCACTTTTATTGAACAAATTACAGGCGATTGGAATTACATGTAAGGTACTGGGCTAGTTTTCATCTTTTCTAGAAAACCATTCCTTCTCAGTGTATGCATCTGGTCAGCTTTCAGCGACTTTTGAGATTTGCTGCAGAGTTCCACAGGGATCAATCCTCTCTCCCTTATTGTTCAATATGTTTATAAATCCCCTACCTACTTTGATTCAGTCTTGTTCTATTTCATCTTATTTATATGCTGATAAAATTTTGTTGGTTTATTATATGGACCCACTAAATATTGACCTCCAGTCACATCAGAGTTGTTTGGAAAAGGTGACTGCTAAGTTGAAGGATCATCGCTTAGTCCTCAGTGAGGACAAGACCATTGTTTGTTGGGTGGGTGACTATGGCCCTCTCCTAACTTTACATCCTATTTTGTTTAGCAAACAACCTTCCCCCATGACTTCTTTCTGTTATTTTGGAGTAATAATAAACTTCTACTTGACTTTACTCAACACATTTCCTCGATTAAAAAAAAAAAGTATTTTCATACTGCAACAATTGTGTAGTATTCGTAGGTTAATAGACAAGGAGCTTTTACATACCCTTTACCATGCTCATTTGACCTCCCCCTTGGATTACTGTAATGTGATTTATGCAGGGGTTCCCCAGTGTACTCTTAAACACTTACAATCCTTGCAGAATATGGCAGCTCGCTTCCTCTGTCGAGCAAAGCACTGAGATCTCGTGACCATTCTGTTTCGGCTACCTGTCAAGTTTTGGATCCAGGTTAAGATTCTTACTTTGGACTTTAAGGCAATATATGACGGAACATCTGATTATTTGGCAGCTCTGGCTGTTCCCTATGCTCCCCATCGGATCTTTTGTTCTCTTAGTGACCATAGACTGGTCATGCCTGGTCCCTTCTCAGGCACGCTGGGAATCTACACATAACAGTTCTTTTTTCTTTGCAGCCCCCCATCCTTGGAAAAATATGCCTTTAGAGGTCCAGCAAGAATCATCCTTGAAATTATTTAAGACAAAGTTAAAAACTCATTTATTTTTGGAGGCTTTTGGAGTACAGTGATACTGGAGGCAGGGTTATGAGTGGCACTATTTTTATTAGCATGTTTTTACCTGTTGTATGTTTTGGTTTTATTGTTTTCTTGGATGAATGACTGATGATCTTTCCTGTACTATTTATTTATTTTTATTTATTTGTGACATATCCCACATTATCCCAAACAAGTTTGAGTTCAATGTGGCTTACAATAAACAGTATTGGATACAAAACTAAGAATAATGCATAAGAAAGTAATTTGTTGTAAGAATCAAATTACTAGAATGGAGTTCTTTTCTTTTGTTAATAATGTTTGTAAATCATCTACATTTGGCATTGCCATAGACTGGCGATTCATTAAATCCTGAAATAAACATAAACATATCCATTATTAAGTGTTAGGTAAGTTTGGAGAATGTAACCTCCAACTGCTGGCAGAGAAAGAGAAATTGATCATCTCATTAGGTTCTGTTTAATACTTCTTCCAAGCAGCATGGATTGGCTACAGTTGGAGACAGGATACTTGTTACAGTGGACCATTGATTTAATCCATTATCACAATTATTTTCTCAGTGCCTATTCCCTAAAAAAGAAGGTAATGAAAATTAAATGCACAAACAGAAAACAAGCAATATAAGTTGGGCTACAACTTAAATTTAGAAACCCAAATACATCATCTACTCAAGAACAACTGAATTAAATCTACCAGAGAAAATATTTGAAAAGTTAAAAAAAAAGACTTTCTCCGAGGACAAGCAGGCTGCTTGTTCTCACTGATGGGTGACGTCCACGGCAGCCCCTCCAATCGGAAACTTCACTAGCAAAGTCCTTTGCTAGCCCTCGCGCGCCCGCGCGCACCGCGCATGCGCGGCCGTCTTCCCGCCCGAAACCGGCTCGAGCCGGCCAGTCTTCTTTTGTCCGCACTCGGTACGGTCGTGTTTTCGCCGTGTCGAGCCCCGGAAAGTCGACCTCGCGCGTCCAATTTGTTTGAACGTGTTTTTTTTCCTTCGGGAAAGCTTTGTCCTAGTCGGGAAGTGCTCCGGAAACCCCCCGCCGGGTTTCGTGTAAATCCTCCCCGTACTTCCAGCTTTTTTGCCCCGGTAAGTTTTCTTTCGTCGTCGGGGTAGGCCTCTTTTCGGCCTCGGTCGAGATTTTTCTCCCTCTAAATTTGGTGCTTCAAATTTCGCCATTTCGGCTTTTGATTTCGCCGGCGTGATTTTTCCGCCCATGACATCGAAGCCTTCCAGCGGCTTCAAGAAGTGCACCCAGTGCGCCCGGGTTATCTCGCTCACTGATCGACACTCGTCGTGTCTTCAGTGTCTGGGGGCCGAGCACCGCCCTCAGAACTGCAGTCTGTGTTCCCTGCTTCAAAGGCGGACTCAGGTAGCGAGACTAGCCCAGTGGAACGTGTTGTTCTCGGGCTCTTCGTCGGCATCGGCACCGGGATCTTCGAGTGCATCGACGTCGTCAGCGTCCAGACCATCTTCCTCGGCCGCCCCTGCATCGAGTGCATCGAGGCATCGGGCCTCTGCATCGGCGCCGAGACATCGGATAGCTGCATCGACGTCGGTGGTACCAGGACCTCGTCTGCTGATGTCGTCGGACGGTGGTGCATCGGGTGGAGTGCAGGTGAGGGCTGTCCATTCCCCTGCTGGTGGCGGTGAGCCCTCGGGTGGGTCTCCGCCTACCCTGAGGGCTCCTGCGGTACAGCCCCCCCGAGATCGACCTTCTTCAGTCTCGGCCCCGAGGAAGCGACGGATGGATTCGACGTCCTCCTCGTCGGTGCCGGGGAGCTCCGGTGACATGCTTCGGAAGAAATCGAAGAAGCATCGACACCGGTCTCCTCCCCGTGTCGGCACCGAGAGCTCTGGGTCGCCGAGGGATTCGGCACCCAGCAGGCATCGGCACCGAGAGGACCGCTCACCCTCTGTTCAGGAGGTGTCGATGCGCTCCGCTCTGGACAGCCCGGAACAGCCTCCACGCCCGGAACAGGTACTGACGTCGACGCCTGCATCGACCTCTCAGCCTTTCTCTGCAGCCCGCTCTAAACGAGAGCCTCCGGGCCGTTCTCCCAGAGATTCTGGGAGAGCTGTTGCGCCCTACCCCTCCGGTACCGGCGGTGCTTGCGCACCGGTACCGTCGAGCGTGGCGCCGGCTGGCCCATCGCCCAGGTTGAGGTCCCCGACGTCGGTACCGCGTGCGGTACCGACCGCGGCCACCTCCAGGAAGGCTCCCCGACTACGTCGGCGGAGGGAGCTTCGCCGATGCGGGCGAGGGAGTCTACCTCTCGACGCCCCCATCGTGGACGGGGTTTCCACGGAGTCGAGCAGGGCGAGGTTGCAGACACAGGTCCGTGAACTTGTGTCTGACACCGAGGTGAGGCCTCGTGGGAGGAAGAGGAAGATCCAGATATTTCTCTGACGAGGAGTCTGAGGGTCTTCCGTCTGATCCCACTCCCTCTCCTGAGAGACAGCTTTCTCCTCCCGAGAGTCTGTCTTTTGCCTCCTTTGTCCGGGAGATGTCTACGGCCATCCCCTTCCCGGTGGTTGTGGAGGACGAGCCCAGGGCTGAAATGTTTGAGCTCCTGGACTATCCTTCTCCACCTAAGGAAGCGTCCACTGTTCCCTTGCACCATGTCCCGAAGAAGACATTGCTTGCGAACTGGACCAAGCCATTAACTAATCCCCACATTCCCAAGAAGATCGAGTCCCAGTACCGGATCCATGGGGACCCAGAGCTGATGCGCACTCAGTTGCCTCATGACTCTGGAGTTGTGGATTTGGCCCTAAAGAAGGCTAAGAGTTCTAGGGAACATGCTTCGGCGCCCCCGGGCAAGGACGCTAGAACCTTAGACTCCTTTGGGAGGAAGGCCTACCATTCCTCTATGCTCGTGTCCAAGATCCAGTCTTACCAGCTCTACACGAGCATACACATGCGGAATAATGTGCGGCAGTTGGCGGGCTTGGTTGATGCTCTTCCCCCTGAGCAAGCCAAGCCTTTTCAGGAGGTGGTCAGGCAGCTGAAGGCGTGCAGAAAATTCCTGGCCAGAGGAGTTTATGACACTTTTGATGTTGCGTCCAGGGCCGCTGCTCAAGGTGTGGTGATGCGCAGGCTCTCATGGCTGCGTGCCGCCGACCTGGAGAATAGAATCCAGCAGCGGATTACGGACTTGCCTTGCCGTGCGGATAACATTTTTGGCGAAAAAGTCGAGCAGGTGGTAGAGTCTCTCCACCAGCGGGACACCGCATTCGACAAGTTCGCCCGCCGGCAGCCTTCAGCTTCTACCTCTACAGGTAGACGATTTTTCGGGGGAAGGAAGACTGTTCCCTATACTTCTGGCAAGCGTAGGTACAATTCTCCTTCCCGACAGCCTGCGGCCCAGGCTAAGCCCCAGCGCGCTCGCTCTCGTCAGCAGCGTGCGAATCAGCAAGGCCCCGCGGCTCCCAGCAAAAGCAAGGGGCGAGCTTTTGACTGGCTCCAGCAGAGCATAGCCGACATCCAAGTGTCAGTGCCGGGCGACCTGCCTGTCGGAGGGAGGTTGAAAGCTTTTCACCAAAGGTGGCCTCTCATAACCTCCGATCAGTGGGTTCTCCAAATAGTCCGGCAAGGATACACCCTCAATTTGGCCTCTCAACCTCCAAATTGTCCACCGGGAGCTCAGTCCTACAGCTTCCAGCACAAGCAGGTACTTGCAGAGGAACTCTCCGCCCTTCTCAGCGCCAATGCGGTCGAGCCCGTGCCATCCGGGCAAGAAGGGCTGGGGTTCTATTCCAGGTACTTCCTTGTGGAAAAGAAAACAGGGGGGATGCGTCCCATCCTAGACCTAAGGGCCCTGAACAAATATCTCGTAAAAGAAAAGTTCAGGATGCTTTCCCTGGGCACCCTTCTCCCCATGATTCAGCAAAACGATTGGCTATGCTCTCTGGACTTGAAGGATGCCTACACACACATCCCGATACTGCCAGCTCACAGACAGTATCTGCGATTTCAGCTGGGCGCACGCCACTTCCAGTACTGTGTGCTACCCTTTGGGCTCGCCTCTGCGCCCAGGGTGTTCACAAAGTGCCTAGCTGTGGTAGCAGCGGCGCTTCGCAGGCTGGGAGTGCACGTGTTCCCATATCTCGACGATTGGCTGGTGAAGAACACATCCGAGGCAGGAGCCCTGCAGTCCATGCAGATGACTATTCGCCTCCTGGAGCTACTGGGGTTTGTGATAAATTACCCAAAGTCCCATCTTCTCCCAGTGCAGAAACTCGAATTCATCGGAGCCCTGCTGGATTCTCGGACGGCTCGCGCCTATCTCCCAGAGGCGAGGGCCAACAACTTGTTGTCCCTCGTCTCGCAGGTGCGAGCGTCCCAGCAGATCACAGCTCGGCAGATGTTGAGATTGCTGGGCCACATGGCTTCCACAGTTCATGTGACTCCCATGGCCCGCCTTCACATGAGATCTGCTCAATGGACCCTAGCCTCCCAGTGGTATCAGGCCGCCGGGGGTCTAGAGGACGTGATCCACCTGTCCACGAGTTTTCTCGAATCCCTGTATTGGTGGACGATTTGCTCCAATTTGACTCTGGGACGTCCCTTCCAAATTCCTCAGCCTCAAAAAGTGCTGACCACGGATGCGTCTCTCCTGGGATGGGGAGCTCATGTCGATGGGCTTCACACCCAAGGAAGGTGGTCCCTCCAAGAAAGCGATCTACAGATCAATCTTCTGGAGTTGCGAGCGATCTGGAACGCTCTGAAGGCTTTCAGAGATCGGCTGTCCCATCAAATTATCCAAATTCAGACAGACAATCAGGTTGCCATGTACTATGTCAACAAGCAGGGGGGCACCGGATCTCGCCCCCTGTGTCAGGAAGCCGTCAGCATGTGGCTCTGGGCTCGCCGTCAAGGCATGGTGCTCCAAGCCACATATCTGGCAGGCGTAAACAACAGTCTGGCCGACAGGTTGAGCAGGATTATGCAACCTCACGAGTGGTCGCTCAATTCCCGTGTGGTGCGACAGATCTTCCAGGCGTGGGGCACCCCCCTGGTGGATCTCTTCGCATCTCAAGTGAACCACAAGGTCCCTCAGTTCTGTTCCAGGCTTCAGGCCCACGGCAGACTGGCGTCGGATGCCTTCCTCCTGGATTGGGGGGAAGGTCTGCTGTATGCTTATCCTCCCATTCCTCTGGTGGGGAAGACTTTGTTGAAACTCAAGCAAGACCGAGGCACCATGATTCTGATTGCTCCCTTTTGGCCGCGTCAGATCTGGTTCCCTCTTCTTCTGGAGTTATCCTCCGAAGAACCGTGGAGATTGGAGTGTTTTCCGACCCTCATCACGCAGGACGAAGGGGCTCTTCTGCATCCCAACCTCCAGTCCCTGGCTCTCACGGCCTGGATGTTGAGGGCGTAGACTTTGCCTCTTTGGGTCTGCCAGAGGGTGTCTCCCTCATCTTGCTTGCTTCCAGGAAAGACTCCACTAAGAGAAGTTACTTCTTTCATTGGAGGAGGTTTGCCGTCTGGTGTGACAGCAAGGCCCTAGATCCTCGCTCTTGTCCTACACAGACCCTGCTTGAATACCTTCTCCACTTGTCTGAGTCTGGTCTGAAGACCAACTCCGTAAGGGTTCACCTTAGTGCAATCAGTGCATACCATTACCAAGTGGAAGGTAAGCCGATCTCAGGACAGCCTTTAGTTGCTCGCTTCATGAGAGGTTTGCTTTTGTCAAAGCCCCCTGTCAAGCCTCCTACAGTGTCATGGGATCTCAATGTCGTTCTCACCCAGCTGATGAAACCTCCTTTCGAGCCACTGAATTCCTGCCATCCGAAGTACTTGACCTGGAAGGTCATTTTCTTGGTGGCAGTTACCTCGGCTCGTAGAGTCAGTGAGCTTCAGGCCCTGGTAGCCCAGGCCCCTTACACCAAATTTCATCACAACAGAGTAGTCCTCCGCACTCACCCTAAGTTTCTGCCAAAGGTTGTGTCGGAGTTCCATCTGAACCAGTCAATTGTCTTGCCAACATTCTTTCCCCGTCCTCATTCCTGCCCTGCTGAACGTCAGCTGCACACATTGGACTGCAAGAGAGCATTGGCCTTCTATCTGGAGCGGACACAGCCCCACAGACAGTCCGCCCAATTGTTTGTTTCTTTTGATCCCAACAAGAGGGGAGTGGCTGTAGGGAAACGCACCATATCCAATTGGCTAGCAGATTGCATTTCCTTCACTTACGCCCAGGCTGGGCTGGCTCTTGAGGGTCATGTCACGGCTCATAATGTTAGAGCCATGGCAGCGTCGGTAGCCCACTTGAAGTCAGCCACCATGGAGGAAATTTGCAAAGCTGCGACGTGGTCATCTGTCCACACATTCACATCTCATTACTGTCTGCAGCAGGATACCCGACGTGACAGTCGGTTCGGGCAGTCAGTTCTTCAGAACCTGTTTGGGCTTTAGGATCCAACTCCACCCCCCGAGGGCCCTGTTTGTTCTGTTCCAGGCTACACTCTCAGTTAGTTGGTAAATTTTTTAGGTCAATCTCAGTTATGTCCTCGCCGTTGCGAGGCCCAATTGACCAATGTTGTTGTTTTGAGTGAGCCTGGGGGCTAGGGATACCCCATCAGTGAGAACAAGCAGCCTGCTTGTCCTCGGAGAAAGCGAATGCTACATACCTGTAGAAGGTATTCTCCGAGGACAGCAGGCTGATTGTTCTCACAAACCCGCCCGCCTCCCCTTTGGAGTTGTGTCTTCCCTTGAAGTGTATTGTCTTGCTACATACTGGACTGGCCGGCTCGAGCCGGTTTCGGGCGGGAAGACGGCCGCGCATGCGCGGTGCGCGCGGGCGCGCGAGGGCTAGCAAAGGACTTTGCTAGTGAAGTTTCCGATTGGAGGGGCTGCCGTGGACGTCACCCATCAGTGAGAACAATCAGCCTGCTGTCCTCGGAGAATACCTTCTACAGGTATGTAGCATTCGCTTGATAGGAATTTTAACAAGCAGATTTCTATTAGCAAATGTAATAACATATTGTCTTCTGCCAAGAGGGAACATAAAGCATAGCATAGTGTGTGCTGTCTTTATAATATGTATTCACTCTACTACTAGAGAGCAAGTCAAAATCATATCAACATCCATACGAAAATACTCACTTTCTTAATATTCATCAGGTTTATTAGGAATAAGAAAACAAGGAATTTATTATAGATAGATGAGCGAGTGCACTAATTCTGGTGAAAACAAGTGTGATGAGTTCTATAGTTTCTACAGTTGAATATAGATGACTAAATGAATGGATGACTTAAACTTGGAGGGGTATTTTTGATATGACATCCAATGTCTATCTTTTTTTCCCCGAAAATACCGTTTATAACAAGGTTTTATGCTCTGTGCATTTTATCTTTTTAGGCCATTTTCAGAAAAAAAAGTACAAGTGAAAAATGTAGAAAATCAAGCCATTAGGATGTTGGAGGGGCCCATATTTTTAGTAGACTGGTCCCCCAGACATCACAGGAGAGCAATGGGCAGTGCAGAATGTCATCTAATTGTTTGGGGTCAAAAAATTGAAATTGTTTGCCCTCAAATAAAATAAAACACAAGCAAGGAAATCGTAGCACAAAGTTGTCCCCCACGGCTTGAACTCTAAGCCAATAGGCCAAGAAAGCCTTACAACTCATTTGTATCACTCTAGCCAAATCGGGAAAAAAAATATTATTTTTGATCCCATAAACAATGTCTTCAAATATCTAAAGGAAAGTCTCAGAACACTATTGCGATTTGACTCTAAAGCAAAAGTCACCACCATTGTAGTTATCTGTGTAATAACGTTAAAGATGACTCCAAAAAAAGATGTTAATTTCAAATTGCCCTCACCCGCACATTCAGGCCTCCCAATCTCCTAATGCCCAAAATATAATGGGCCCCAGTAACTGGAGGCAGTGATTCTGGAGGAATCTTGAGAACATCCACCATGTATTTTTTAAACATGTCCAAAGATGAAAAAAGAGAACACTTGGGAAAGTAGAGGAATCTCATTATGCCTCTTAGACTGATTTTCCAAACGTGTGTATACACTCTTTGAGGGACACCACCTTAAAACTTTCCATAGTTTGTACTCTAGATTTTAAAGCCTCTAATTCAGAGATCTGCTGACTGGTCACTTATGCCTGAGTCTCTCAGTGTTATTCATTTATATTTGTACTTCAGTGTTTTTACATTTTATTTTGTTTTTCATCCAGGTAATATCTTTATCAGAGGATGTGGCCCGATTAGAGGCTCAACTTGAGAGAGTTATGAGAGAGAAGAACAGTATAGAAAATCAATTACAAGGAGCACAAAATCAACTCTGCTGTCAACAAACAGAGGTTACAAAGGTAACAATTTTTAGAAGTTGTTCATGTAAGAATACAAACACTCCCCTACTCCTGGTTTTTTTTTTTTTGGGGGGGGGGGGGTTAGCATTCTAGTTTTAAGTTTCATAAAGTTCAAAATAAAAATATTTATTCATATCTTGAAAACAAAACAAAAAAATATTGTAGTGGTTCATCTTTGAAATAGAAAAACATCCAAAAAGCTGCAGATGGACATTTTTTTTATCAAATCATCCAAATCGCTATTTTTTAAATCCATTTTTAAGACTTTTTCTATGCAGTTCATCTGCAGTGCATCCAAATTACAAGGGAGCGTTTTGGGGTTGGGTTTTGGGCATTCACAGAACTTAGACGTTTTTCTGCCAAAATGGAACAAAGCAAAAACGTCCAGGGCTAACAGATGTTTTGGTCTAGACCAGGTTCAGTCACAAAAAGGTGCACTAAATGACCACATGACCACTGGAGGGATTAAGGCATGACCCTTCCTTTACTCCTTCATTGGTCACTGACCCCTCCCACTCCCCAAACATGTGAAAGAAACAGTACATATAAGTCTGTATGACAGCTTTATATGTTATGGCCAGTCCTTTTAGAGCAGCAAGCAGGTCCCTGGAGTAACCTTGTAGACCTAGGCCCGTCCCCTTCTCCTCTAACTAATAAACTTGTGGTGGAATGTTTGAGCCCTCCATAACCTACCCAAAATCTACTGAATCCACGTATAGGTGACACCTGCAGTTAGGTACAGTAGGTTTTTGGTGGGGTTTTGAGGGCTCTTCATACAATATAAGGGGGTAACGGTGAGATGTGTACCTGGGACCTTTTATGTGAAGTCCACTGCTGCGCTCCCTAAGGTGCCCCACTGCTGTGCTGGAATGTTTGTGTGTCCTCCCCCCCCCCCCCCCCCCCCATCTCAATGGCTTATTTATGTGCGTTTTTCTGTTGGACTTTTTTTTTTCCCAAAAATGGTAACAGAAGAAAAACGCACTGGGCAGAAACGTCTAGGAAATGACCATTTTCAAAACAAAAAGATAGACGTTATTCTGGTTTGAAAAGGCCTTGTTTGCCATTTGATTTTTGGAAATTTTTAGCAAAACGTTCAAAATTGGATTTAGATGTCATATCGAAAATTCCCCTCATAATCTTTAACAAGACAATGCATGCATTGCATTAGGTATTGTCAATTGCTAACTGCTGTGGCGTTTGTTTTATTTCTGTCCTTATGTGTAGCTGCAATAGTTTTTCTTACTGTATGAAAAATCCATTTCTGCTCTCTTTGTACTAGTGTATATATTGGAAGCACACAAGTAATATAATGTTTCCTTTTTATCGATTAAAATAATTCAAGCTCAGTTTTGTATAGGTTATCTAGGTTGGCAAAAAGATGCCTTAGTCAGGATGCAGATATATACACTTTTGTATATATACTTTGCAGTGTATTTTACAAAAGGCTGATGATTTCAAGATAAAGTAATGACTAGAACCATAGGAATTCTGGGCAGCATAGGAAGAAGTATGAATAGTAAGAAAAAGAAAGTGAAGTGCCTCTGTATACAATAAAAACTGAGTAAATGCATTCTAGAGAGAGGCTTCCAAAATAGTGTGTGGGGCCTGCATCACAAAAACAACTTGGAGAAATATACAATTTTGGAGGGTTTTAAAACGTATGCAGAGACCTCTAAGTTCTGCCTTATATTATATTATATTTTGACTTGTGAATACCCTGCAATTTCCAGAACAAGAGGAGGGCTCTTGTGACCAGAGACTTAATGGTAGGAGGAGACCCCTTTTGGGAGGGAAACTGTGACTGATATAAACCCCAACTTTGAATTCTTTGGCTCCTGCTTCCCTGGCCATCCTACTACACAGTGAGGGGAAGCACATTTGGCATTGATACACATTTGGCCATCCTACTACACAGTGAGGGGGGATAAAGGGCTTTGGCTAGCCTACCCATTGTACCAGTAAAGATGAAGAACATGGAGTGATAGGGTGAGGCTTCTGCATTTGCTTAGAAGTATAAGTTGGAACAGGAAACCAGCACACTGTTAATTCTATGGAGAAGGAGAGAAGAGATGAGCAGTTGGGGAAACAGGATTACTTGTTTCCCCAGCTGGGGACCTTGAACCCGAGAGAAAACTGAAGAGAACCACAAGAGAAGAGCAAGGTAGTGAAGACAAATGGCAACATCTAGGTTTAATCTAGCTCTGGAGAGTGTATAAGAGAGAAAGTGGTGTCTATTGGGACATGGAGAGTCCTGAAAGAGAATTAAATAGCTGTATGTGTTGGCTGTTATTTTTGCACTCTGCCATATGTGATTGTTTTAAGAGTTTGTTCCTTTTGTTTTAACACTATTTTTGAGTAAATCTTTTTGTTCAGAATCCCAGTTCTGGCCTGTACTGTTATTGAATGCCAATGGAGAACATGGATAGTTTTGCCAATGGCCTCGCAGTGATTTTGGTCCCAATCTGAACCCACCAACCCCAAATTGTATATATTCTATGTCAAGTAACCCTCCTAGGACTGATCCGGGTAAGAATGAGGGTTAATCCTTCTCTGACTGAAGGTGTATTTATGCCACATCTTGAGATGTATGTGTACCCCAATGGATGATGATGAACACCAACCCCATTAGCAACATGGTTAGCAGTACATCTGTAAAAAAACCATCAGTCATAGGATCCCAGATTAGCTCAGACAGTCACATCATGTTATATAGCCACATTGCAGTTGGGCTAAAATACCTATGCCTGTGGGCGAAATATTAACCTACATGCTTAGAAATATTTAAGCATAGTACAAGTGAAGCCCTAGAAGGACTCACTAGGAATGCTGGATAGCCTGGAATGGGAACACCTCCAGTAAGAAGGGCATAATTAGGGGCCATAGTGAAGACAGGTGCAGACATCCTATTTGGAGAGGGTCTGTAGGAGGATAAATAGGGAAAGGGTCATGTCTCCTGCTGAAGCCCTTTATAGGGAAATGGGTGAGTTCATGTACTTGAGAATCAGAAACTATCTGCACAGTTAAAATCAGCATCCACCCTTTTGCTTCAAGAGGCATTGCTTATCAGAGGAGCACAATGGCATCTGGTACAAATGAAAGCAGCAAATTCCATTAAGGGTATATAATCTGTGGAGAGATGGTATCCCCTTGTAGGTGACCAGCATCACACTTCAATGTGAAGCTCATTGTCATATATCACATAGATATTTGGACACTTCATTGATGAGGAGTGCCAGTTTATATCATGTTCTACAATTTAGCTTGAGTAGAGGCTGACCAAAGGACAATCCAGTGCTGGAGATAGTACTTAAAAGACGCTTTATTTGCTGCTTGGACAAAAGGACCTCACACGGATCGTGTTTCGGTGTCACAAAATGCCTGCCTCAGGGGTCACCTTCCTTTCTGGAATATGTGTAACTGCTGCTAGCTGCTGACTGGCTCATGAGGCTCTTAGGTGCACGAGAATGCCTTTTTGTTTAGGAGAACCCAAGCTTTGTCCTCAACCCTTCCCCTCATCTCTTTCCCCAAATCTAGCATCTCCCCTTACCTTACTTATCATCTCATAGTAGTCCCCCCATAGCATCCAGCATCTCTCTCCTTTCCTACCTGTGAACCCCCTAAAGTGTCCAGTATCTCTCTCCCTTCCTTCTTCTTGAACCCTTCCTCCCCATGGTGTCCAGCATAACTTTTCTTCCCTACCTCTCACCTTCTGTGGTGCCCATCTTTTCTTCCTTCTCTTCCCCCTCCCCTGTGGTGTATAGCATGTCTTCCTTCACTGCCCCCTCCAACATAGGTTTCTAGCATCTTCCTCCTACCTCCCCTGCGACCATAGGAGCCAACTCTGTGAGTGCTGTCCCCAAAATTGAGAAATTCCTTGTATGTGTCCAGGCAGGGGTTATTTCCATTAGCACCCCCAATAATTTTGAAAAGTTGGCTCCTATGCCTGCGACATGTTTATTATGTTACCTCCCTCGCTTGGGGTGGTGACACTCAAACCAGCATAATACCAAAAGCACTGAGGCAAACAGGTGCAGGGCCTTCAGCATCTGCTCATGCTCAAGGCCTGTCAGCTTATGCCCCCTCAGAAACATGAACTTCAGAGGGGGTGGGAGCCAGTGTTGGGTTTTTCCTGCATTTGTTATTGGAGAATAAAAATTTTGGAATCTTTACAACTGTATGCCTTTGGGACTTGCGCTCTTTGGAAATTGTGGTTTTGGTGACTTCCACCCCTTTGGCTTCTCTTTGTTGCTCCCTGGTGGAAACATTTTGTGTTCTTCTTTTTTTTTGCCAAGGCCCCGCACTTACCAGCCTAGATGGTTTTGGTATTGGTGTTATGCCAGTTTGAATATTACTACCTTGGGAGTGAAAGGTAATAAAGGAAATAGCTCGTGGGGGAGGAGGGCAGAGGTGGAGAGAAGGAAAACTTTGGGAGTGCCATGGCACCTGTGGTTCTCCTCGTTCTGACCCCTTTAGCTCTTAGACACTTGAAATATTGCAATACCAGAACTTGTCTGGTTGTGGTCCTCATTGTTAGACCCTTGCCATCTTGAACTGAGAGTTGCCAAACACTGGCATGTGACATTCTGCACTTCATCCCTCAGCTGGTAGGAGTTCATGCTGTTTCCATGACCAAAGTCAGGAGTTTGATTTATGCTGCAGATGCGTGAAAATCATCTTAAACCAAAAATGAAGAACCTTACCCATACATATGATCCATCAAATGCAGTAATTCCCTGATGATACATATGTACACACAGTTTACACACAATATGTACACACAGTCCTACCACAATCCTTAAGGTTGCTATCTGAGACATTCATTTGGTAGTTGAGCTGCTGAGAGCTCATTTAATCTATAACTGCTGCTACCTAAGTTTGTCTCTCATGTAGATGCCAAAGGTAATAGTGATGACTATTGATGCACTAACATTTCCCCCTCTTTTTCTGCTGTTTCTTCCTAGCAAAAAGTAAGCTTTTACCTTAGAAATGAAAACAAAAACACGGTTTGCATACTTTCATAGGTCACACAAACAGCATGCGCTATCTTTTGTCTGCAACAAAATAGGCCAGAGCCTTTTTTTTCTTCTTTTCAGTGATTGATCTGAGCAGCTGCTGACAGTTACAGTGAAATAAAAGATATTGAGATTTAGAGCTGTCTGCATTACATTTTATTTCTTTGTAATTTAATGATTTTTTTAAAGCATTAGACAGTATTATACTATTAAAACATACCAGTCAAGGATGTTTGCTTGGGTCCAGTGCATCCCAAAGCATGACGGCTGGTAACTGGACAGATATGGCAGGTGGATCACTCTGCAAAGGCCCTGTTCCCATATGCTTCTAATCATCTACTACTTGCCACTGTGGGAAACAGGATGCTGAGCATGATGCACCATTGATCCAACCCTGTACAGCAATCCCTAAGTTCCTTTTTATTCATTACCTATCTTTTGCTATATATATATATAGTTCAAGAAATTTTAAAACAAATAAGCAGGAAAACTCAGGATACTTAATATGATTAAAGTGCAATGTAAAGAATTAAAATCATTTGGTGTTTGTACTCTTGCTATAGGATTTCAGTTGTGTTGTCTACAATTAACCTCAAGAGGGCACTGAAAGATCTGATTATAAATGTTGTGGCGTTGTGGCCTCTTCCAGCTAAAGCTCATGATGTTTTCTTTGCACTCTAACAGGTGTGTGGGGAAATGCGTTATCAGTTAAACCAAGCCAAAATGATGAAGGATGAGGCAGAAAAGGAGTACAGAGATTACAGGTCAAAAGCTAACAGAGAACTCGAAATTAAAGACCAGGTAAGAGATGATAAAATACATACTGAAGACATAGTGATTCTATCTGAAGACAAAGTAGTTGTGTTTCAGATTATGACCAATGTTAGTTGGCTCTGGTTTACCAGCAGTAAGCCAACTCATGCTTGAAGAATCGCTGATACTGAATCAAATCTTTTCTCTTGAGCCTTAAAACAGAGCACTACAAATATTTATACAAAAATGTATAATAATTCACATCCTATTTAAACAGTCTATGCATGTTAACTCCCATGCAAAATATTGAAAATGCTTTCTATTTATGTTCCCTGACAAAGTACCATGTGACTATTGGAGCTGCTTCTCTTTTTTGTAATGTAGACCTGATTAATCTACACTTGATGTCAGCGCATTTGAATAACATTTAACTAATAGACACTAGAGTTAAAGATTTGTTGTATGTAATGTTTCCATTTTTGTGAGGCCTTGGAGCAACTCCATATTCCTGTTGAAAACTACTTAAGATTTTATATATAAATTACTTATGCACAAGAAAACAGAATTGCTTTAAATCGTATTAACATGAATTAGTGTGCAAATACTTAGTGTGCTCTGGGCCAATTTATATGTAAATCTATTTGAACAAAAGTTGGAACAAATTGAAGAGCCATTTATGTTTGATCAATTGCAAGCAGTGCATGGGGGTTTAAGTGCATTGTGTAACTTGTGGATTTATGAATTCAGTTCACATTATGCGAATATACTAATAACCATGTACCTCAGATAACGTGGTTTATTTATTTATTAGGACTTATTTACCGCCTTTTTGAAGAAATTCACGCAAGACGGTGTATAGTAAGAATAAATCAAACATGAGCAATAGATAATTACAGCAGTAAAAATATTCAAATAACAATACAAAGTGTGGCATAGTATACTACTTATAATATCAACACAATAAGTAATAGAACATTGTAATTGACAGTTTAGAGTATAAGCAAAGATGGAATTTATATGTAGATAAGAGAGTACGAGGAGTTAGAAAATAAGGTGACTATTTTAAAGAAAGGTGCACATGAGTTTAGAGAGATGGTTGTGTATGTGCAATAGATTAAAATGTCAGTCCTAGGATACACTAGCCGTTATATGGGGATGTAGTCATATGTTTGCATTAGAGATATTTATACAGTAAGTTCCTTCTGTGTATGTCAAATGACATGATTTATGGGGGGCCTAGCCCCATGGTTCAGTAATGCTGCAATGCATTGATTTGAATTAGTCTCCTGTTCAGTGGGGCTGGTAAGAGTCAGCATGCTATAAAGGCAAATCGGCTGTTCTCAGGAGTGCAATCTGGCATGTATTTCTCAAGCTTTTCAGGGAAATGATGCAAGTTCAAGTTTAAATTTATTTAATATACCACCTGTTGTTGGGATCTAAGCAGTTTACATAGTAATAAAAAGGGGGGGGGGGGAGAGAGATGGGGCAAAAATAGAGACAAACAGCAGTGAAGAAGAAGAGGAAAGGAGGGCAGGAGAGAATACAGTATGACTGTAGGTTGCCTGGAACAACTATAGTTCATTGTATGAAGTAGAAAGTATCATTTTAAGATCATGTATAACATATAATATTCCATACCCTTCTCAGTACCAATCAATATTTTATCATATTAAGTGTTGTTCTTTACATTCCCTCCTTTTGTTTTTAATTCCGCGCTAATCACAGCACTGAAACCATACTAGTTACGCTCATGACAAAATTCAAACAATTGATAGCAAACGGGAATAACATACTACTGTTACAATTCAACATGTCAAGCGCATTTGACATGGTTGACCATGGAATATTATTACACATCCTCGAATACTTCGGCATTGGAGGCAACGTTCTCAACTGGTTTAAGGGGTTCCTAACTACACGCTGTTATCAAGTGACATCAAATTCGGCTACATCAGCTACATGGACACCTGAATGCAGTGTTCCACAGGGATCCCCTCTCTCACCGACCATATTCAACCTAATGATGACACCCTTGGCCAAACTACTATCGAATCAGAACTTAAACCCATATATATTCAAACAAGATCTTAGGGAAATCTCCAGTGAAATCAAGCAAAGCCTACACATCATGAACTCCTGGGTAGATGCATTTCAGCTGAAACTTAATCCAGAAAAAACCCAATGCCTAGTACTCACTTCGCAATACAATAAGGATAAATTCACCACCATCAACACACCTAAACTAAACCTACCAGTTTCGGACACCCTAAAAATTCTTGGAGTCACCATTGATCGACACCTAACACTTGAGAATCATGCGACAAACATAACTAAAAAGATGTTTTACTCAATGTGGAAACTAAAAAGAATTAAACCATTTTTTCCAAGGTCTGTCTTCCGCAATCTGGTACAATCACTAGTACTCAGTCATCTGGATTATTGTAACTCACTATACGCTGGCTGCAAAGAACAAATACTTAAAAAACTCCAGACAGCCCAGAACACGGCAGCCAGATTAATATTCGGCAAATCAAAATATGAATGCGCAACACCCCTACGAGAAAAACTACACTGGCTCCCACTTAAAGAATGCATCACGTTCAAACTTTGTACCCTAGTCCATAAAATCATCCATGGAGACGCCCCAGCCTACATGTCAAACCTAATAGAACTACCACCCAGGAACGCAATAAAATCTTCTTGCACATTCCTCAATCTTCATCCTCCCAATTGTAAAGGTCTGAAATACAAATTAATGCACACATCTACCTTTTCCTATATGAGCACGCAGCTATGGAATGCACTACCACGCAACCTGAAAACGGTCCATGAATTGACCAATTTTCGTAAACTACTGAAAACTTATCTCTTCGACAAGATATATCACAAAGATCAACACGTGTAACTGCACAATCTTTAATATATATAGGAATGTCTTATAATGTCTTTTGCTTTAATGCAACCATGTACTTCACTACCATGTAACCCAAAACCCTCTGTAAAACCAAATGTATATTATCTTCTATTTCCAGAATCCACGACGAATTGTAAGCCACATTGAGCCTGCAAAGAGGTGGGATAATGTGGGATACAAATGCAATAAATATAAAATAAATAAATAAATTGTTTTGTGTTTTTGTTTTCCGTTATTGCATTTAATATGTAAACCGCTCTGATGTAGTGCTCGAAGGGTGGTATAACAAGTGTATAGAAATAAAATAAATAAGTATTAAATACAGGGAAGGCTGAGGTGGAAACAATAGTCAGGAGGAGGAGTAGTTTCTCTATCACCATCACTGTAGTGCTCCGAGAACAAATGAAGAAGACATCAATCAGATGGTAATGGATAAGCCATCAAGAAGTAGAAAGCTTTAAGTTGTGATTTGAATCTGGGAAGGGATAACTTCATCCTGAGATAAAGAGGTAGGCTGTTTCAAAGAACAGGGGCAGAAATACTAAGCAAGAATGGCATGTAGCCTCCCAACGAACCTGCCAATAGGAAGAGACTACAAACTGATGTCGATTGGACAATCAAAGGGTTCTTTGAAGAGTATATGGTATAAGAAGGCTAGTGAGAAATAGGGGGAGCCCTAAGGATTGAATCTGATGGGTGAAGATAAGAACCTTGTAAGGGATCCTGTAAGAGATCAAAATCCAGTGCTCGAACTGAAAAAGAGGGTTAACATGATCAAACGTTTGCTTACCATGGAGTAGTCTGATTGCTGTTCTGCACAAGCTGAAGCCTGAGAATCTGAACGTTGGCGAGAGCAAATAAGAGGGAGTTCCAGTAATCAAGTTTAGAGGTAACCAGTGCCTGCAACAAGATATGGAGAGAAGACGGCTCGAAGTATGTGTAAAGATCTGATCTGCTGCAATGTAAAAAAGCAAGGAGACACAATCCGGGATATATATGGATAAAAGGACAGCTTCTGGTCAAGAGTAATGCCCAGAATCTTAACAGTAGTTCTATAAGAAGGTGGGGCTCCATTGATAACACACAGGCAGTGTTGTAGAGTGTGGGTGAAAGAAATCAGGAAGTCAGAATTCGCTATGTTTAGTGTTAGTTCGTTCTCGGTCAGCTATTTAGCAACAATATCAAATTTAGACGATAAGACAGTAAATGTTGAGGGCAAATAGGTGTCAAGTGGGAAAAGGAGCTGGATATCATCATGATAGAAAAAGAAAGTGAAATCAAGAGTCTGAAGCAGGAGAGTTAAGGGAGCAAGAAAGATATTAGAGTATTGAACCTAAGATTGAGCCTTGTGGAAAAGGTTTTTTTTTTTTTTTTTTTGGGGGGGGGGGGGAGTGACAGAGGTGTGGTGGACAACTAAAAAAAATTATTAAGATATGAACAGAACCAGGATAAACAAGTTATGCCTGACTAGTAAGGTGCTGTTCTCTGTAAATGATGTGAAGGGCATGATAAAGCTCTTGTGAAGGCCTTACTTTTTCCAGTTGCTATAGGGAAGAGCAGTGTCTGGCTCTAAGCTTCTGCTAGAGTGACAGTTTCCAGGTTGCCTGCCCTCTCACTAGCACTTTCTTTCCTTGCTTTCTCTGAGTGGAAGTGAATACTATTGTTTCTTGTAAGTATATAAGCACTGCTGTATTGGGACAGACCAAAGGTCCATTAAGACCCATTATCCTGTTTCCAATAGTGGCCAATCCAGGTCACAAGTGCCTGGTGTGATCCAAAAACAGTAAATAGGTTCCATGCTGCTTGTACTAGGAATAAGCAGTGAATTTTTCCCAAGTCAACTTTGATAAAGGTTTATGGACTTTTCTTCCAAGAACATGTCCAAACTTTTTTTAAAAACTGTGCTATGCTAATGGCTTTTCCCACAGTCTCTGGTAATGAATTCTAGTGCTTGCTTTTCTCCAATTTGTTTTAAATGTACTACTTGGTGCTCCCTATTCCTTGTACCTTTGGAAAGAGTAAATAAATGATTCATATATAACCCGTTCCACACCACTCATGATTTTATACATCTCTATCATCTCTCTTCAACCATCTCGTTTCTAAGCTGAAGAGCCCTAACCTCTTTAGCCTTTCCTCATAGGGAGGTCGTTCCATCCCTTTAATCATTTTGGTCAACCTCATTGATATCTTTTCTAATTCTGCTGCATCTTTTTTTGAGAGGCATTGACCAGAATTGCGCACAATATTTGAGATATTCCAGCTGCTAATGCACCATGGAGCGATACGGGAGGCAGCATGATATTCTCTGTTTAATCTCTATTCCTTTTGTAATAATTTGTAACATTGTAATTGTATGGGGGTGTTTCACTTTACACTTGATGGCATTAAATTTCATCTGCCATTTGAATCCCCAGTCTCTTAAGGTCTTCGTGCAGTTTCTCACAGTTCCCTTGGATTTACCAACTTTGGATAACTTTGTATCATCAGAAGATTGGATCACCTCACTCGTTATTTCTATTTCCAGAATGCTTTTTGAAAATCCCGATATACTATGAGGCTCATTTTCAAAGCACTTAGCCTCCCAAAGTTCCATAGAAACCTATGGAACTTAGCCTCCCAAAGTGCTTTGAAAATATGCCTCTATATGAACCATCTCGCCTTTATCCACAAGACTTCCTTTGGCTAAATCCATGTTGGCTTTGGTTCAGTAAATCATGACTATGTATATGTTTAGTATTTTTTTTCTTAATAATAGTTTATACTATTTTCCTTGGCACCAACAGCAGGCTGTCATCGGTTTATCATTTCCTGCATCACCTCTGGAACCCTTTTTAAAGATTGGCATTATATTGACAATCCTCCAGTATTGAGGTACCGTGCTTGATTTTAAAGATAAAAATTTGTAACCTAATAATAGATCTGCAATTTCAGTTTTTTTAGTTCCATCTCTACTTTGTAGTCTATACTGTAGGGATGCAGTTATGACCTCCCCCCACCAGGAAAGGTACGAGATAGATGTATAAATAATGGCACTAAATCTAGATGTAAACACGTCTTTAACAAAAAGTCCCAGAATTCAGAATTCCCTATTTATTATTCACTGATCAGCCATGTGAACCACAAGGAGAAAATAAAAAGGAATTTATTTACAAAGGTAAAGTGCAGAACAAAGTATAAACAGAATAAAAGTTTAGGACAGATGTATTAGACCATGATTTAAGCACCTAGGATAATAAAATGAACAGAAATCAGATGGAATAACATACTAGAGGTATCCATGGGGATGGGGGTGTTTGGGCCAGTAGATGCCGGATCTCAGAACCAACAACCCAGCAATCTTTCCCATACAAATTCCCTCAACTGGTTTCTTAGACCACTGGCTGGGTAAAGTACCAAACACAACTATAAACAAGAGAAGCTTCTCACATTACCAATATTTTTATTCTTACCCAAGAACATGAAAAATAAGAAACAATAGAAAGTTAGGAGTAGCACATAAGAAACAGGGTATTGAGGGAACATAAAAAGGGAGAAGACATGGAAATGGTTGCATATTCCTTAATCTATTGAGATAGACTGAGGAAGATTTTCATCAACTGCCCTCTTGCTCCAGACCAGGCAGTTATATAGGCTGTAGTACAAAGAACTGGTTCTCAGGAACACATCATATGTCATGCAGGATATGCCATTTGTTTCTTACAATTGCCCAAAAAAGGCACATAAAAATATATATTGCATTTCCTTAAAAGTTACAACTTCAGCACATCCTCAAATAAAAGCAATCTGTATCTCACTTCAAAGGATTCAGGACTCAGTTCCCACAACCCCCCCTGCAATAGCATTTTTCAATCCAGTCCTGACTGCAGGATTTCTGTCCCTCTCCTCTGTCAGCCCTGCCCTCTTGTCACCTGGAACTTTGCTTTGATCTGCATCCTAAAAGTCTCTCAAAGGCTAATAAACACACTCGTGTAAACAGCTCATTGTCTTTCAATTGCCTGTCAGAGGAGGGTGGGGTATTTGCTCCACACCTGGCCTGCTCAATACCATTCTAATTTACAGAAAAAAAGAGAAATTTCCACTTCTCCTCATCTGTATATTAATTCTTAGATATTGGATATTTAGCAGTACTGAAACTGCTTGGTCTAGGCCTTCATAAGCACACCTCCACCAACAGGGGCAACAGGAAACCCACGAGAATCTGCAGGGATGAGGACAGAAAAGGTCATTTCTACCACAGGGATGGGGATGGGAGGTGATGGATTGGAAGTGAATAAGAAGGAGACCAGATTATGTCTTTCTTTATTTAAAATGCTTATAACCTGCACGATTTGAATTCTGCTCGGAGGCTTACAAATAAAACATGCATAATAATACAAACTGTACATAAAAGTAACATAACATTAAAAGGAACATTAAAATAATACTAAATATTAATCCTATTCTTTTCTTCTTAAATTGTCATCAATACATGCTCCATCAATATATACTTGAACACCTCAACTCAGAAACTTGACACCAACACCTCAGCTAATAAATAAACATCGAAAAAGGATTTCTTCTTGATGAAACTAGTACATGTGTTCAGCAATTTTGTCATTGAGGGAGATCACTGATAAACTGGTGTGAATGATCATAATCTCAATCTCGTACTCTCTCATGGACTCCAGCCATCAAAAACTGACCAGTCCAAATGATCTCCCCAGTGAGGTAAGCAGGCCAATAACATTGTGCATGGAGGTGGTTACACTCACTACGCAAACAAAAGTCAGCCGTTCACTAAAGAAAATGCTCAAGCAGTGCATGTCAACTCAGTGGAACAGCGTTCTACTGCCATTGAGGCAGAGAATTTGGAGGATCTACATGCAAATGTTGCTGAACCAGGTGCAAACAAGCAGTTCCTGACCAAATTGTATGCAACTGATTACTCCTTGCAGGTAGAAGTTATTTTGGTGTTTGAATATTTGACAGGGCTACAAAAGAACTGTCAACAGATACTAAGCCTTCACTACATCTGGTGCTCTCAACAAATATCAGTTCAAGCGGCATCTGACAATTGCAAGCTCAGACAGACATATGATAACATCCTTAAAAAGTCATCTTGCAGATCATCTGGATCGTTATCAAAGAAAGACAATGATCCAGTATTTTATATTGCATTCATTGTTGGTTTAATCATGAATTGATAATAAGTGTGACTGTTTGTCAAACTGGATGTACCGTTCAGGTTTTTATCTCCCATCATTTACTGTGTTACTATTTAACAGTTACAGAGACACTTTTTGCAGCAACATTGCTCGATCCAAGGCTGAAGGATCGTTTAGATCTGAAGACAGTCGAAGGGTGGAACTTTGTTATAAAACAGGCTGTGAACACTGACAACAAGCTGTAGTCGAGGCACAGCCAATTACGGAACCACCAACAAAATGTCCAGAATGAGAACAGTGAGAGGTGTTTTTTGTGGAGACAGTCAAGAGCCAGAAACAACTTCAGTAATTGACAAAGTGGATACATATATATCGAGCTTGATTCTTCTCATCCCTTACTACCTACCTGCAACAGAGGTCCTGAGTGTGACCCAAACTGACATGTGTTTCCTGTTCCCTGCTTGAATCTCTTGCCACCTTATTTTTACATAGTTTGAAGCAATTATTTTCTCACAATCCATGTTAATAAATATGCTTTTTTTTTTTGCATATTTAACAAAGTTGTGCCTATTTTTTTCTGTTAAATTTTAACAAGTTATAGAACATATTTTATGTTTTGTTTGAATTTACAAGATTTTTTAAATGCAGGTTGGATATGGAGGTGGTAACAATATGATGGGCATAGTGCTGGGATGGAAAATAGATTGAGGAAGGTGAGGGGACGGTAGCGATACAATAGGGATAGGGTAAGGATGGAATAGAATTGATTGGGGACAGGTGGAGATGGGGACCAGATTATGTCCCTGTGCACACTTCTCTAACACATACCTCCTATGGGCAAAGAGCCATCTGACAGCCCAGCTGGAATATTGATCACAGACCTTAACACACAAAATATACAATCTTAGTCTGTTTATATGTGGTTATCATCTCACACTGGCAGCAGGTGCAGGTGGTGGTAATCTGCACTTTGTAGTTGACGGATGTTGATCTGTTGATGTCCTTGATGAAGCCCAAAGGCGACAATTTTTATGTCTTTGTTCGTTTGGCTTATATATAAGTTCTTATCAGAAGTGACCTTCAATTTGTGATACCATCATGACAGGTGATTGGTCCGTGTTCTGTTGTTATAGTACCTGGCAAAATCCCAAGCCTCCAAACTGAGCCAGATGTGTCACTGGATAGACAATGTGAGAGCATGGCCAGGCCAGGAGTCCTTCACAGGTGCATGGAAACACAAGCTTTTCAGGCACGGAGTACAGTGCAATCCGATGACACCATAAGCCAGCACAGCAGGTTTATATAAGTCAAAGTCTGTGATATACTGTTTATATATTGTAGCAGGGTGCTTTGCGCCCTACAAGACATCTGGTTCAGGAGATATCGGTTTACCCTATTTTACATCTTCCAGATTCCCAGATACTTGTTTCGCTTCCGTTGACTCATCACCATTAAATTTAATTTGTGGTATGTGTGTCTCCCCTCCCACCCCAATCTTCGTCAGTAAAGACTAAAGAAAAGAATTTATTTAGCCTTGCTGCTATGGTTTTCCCCTCTGAGTGCCCCTTTTACTCCTCAATCATCTAACTTCTCAACTTATTCTCTTACCAGCTTATTGCTTCAAACGTTTTGTCTATAAAGCAAGATTCTTATATGTTTTTGCCTATAAAACAAGATTCTTTTCAAACTCTCTCTCTCTTTGCTTCCCATATATGGAAGGAACTCTGAAAGGCAGGAACTCTATTTGGTGTTGTAAGCAGCAGAATGCTTTTATGACTGGAGAGGCCAAAGAATCAATCCTAACCACATCCCCAAGCTTATATAAGAGGCTGGGGGAGGCTAAGCCAAAACCCCAAATTAGCAGATGAGAGCAGGAACAGGAGCGGGATCATTCAATTTTGAGGGGTTAAGTTGAGAACCGAGCAAGCGCTAGGATGGTGACGGAGATGGGCAGCTCTCTGGGCTTGTTGTATTTGCTAATTAGCCCACTTGCTATCTCTGACTGTTCCTTTCCAGTAAAATGAACTAATCAGCAACATGGGGAGGAGTGGAGGAATAGCATAGAGGACAGCTGAGTGAGGGTGAGGACCCAGTTGTGCACATGTAACATTAAAGTCTAGGGTAGGAGAAGATGAAGCTGTTTGAACCAAGGAAGTTGGAGAAAGAACAGATGTCACGATGTCACAAGGCTGAAACCAATTTTCCCCCACATCCGCCATATTGGTACATTCAAAATAAAGCAAGAAGGCCATCAGCTGCTGTATCCATGTTGTCATCATTCATTGTTATTTTATCTCAGTTATATTTAGAAATATGCCAGCTTGTGCAGCATACTGATGTACACAGAGGAACTATCACAACAGAATAACCTTTCATCAGTTAAAGTAGTAATTTATCCTAAATTATAATCATTGTATCATTGTATCATTTGGAGGGACTGGTTGTAAGGACACCCTAACAGATGTTGTATTAGTGCTGAGATTATTTTTCACCTAGTAAAAAGCCACCAAAACAAACATCATGTTATGAGAATCAGGTGCTCAGCATTCAGAGTTTTTATTTTTAAGTACAAAAGTTTTCTTAATTGTTTAATTAGGTTGAAACGAGGCAGCATTTAAAATCCTTTTCCTGTGCGTAGATCAAAAGAGAAAAATGGTTTGTGGGAACTTGCTCCTTTTATTTTGTGGAATGCAGTGGTATATTATAAAAATGCACTTGATTTTTTTATTACTACTATTTAAAAGAGAGGTATTGAATAATGAGGGAAGAGCTACCTTTATGCAGAAGTTCTGCTCAGAGTCAGTCTAAACGTGCCAACATTTTCCAGTTCTTTTGGTTATATTTATTTCTTCTTAAAGTTTGTTTGGATGTAAATGGCATGTTTTTTTTTTTTTAATCTTTGTCTCCTGGCTGTGTGTTAGTATAATGAATGAGTCCTGGGAATAATGATGGCTAAGGGAAGGCAGCAGTAGAAGAGTTCTACTACTGCCATCCTTTAGGCTTCGTTATTCCCAGGACTGGAATGACTTTGGAGCTGAATGACATTTATATTTTGCAAATGGTGATGCTTAGCTTGATGGGATGTCCTTGTTGTTAGAACAGAATAAATCATTTCTTAGCTTCTTGTTTAAAATCAACCAAGGAGGATCACATCTGGTGGAGTGGAAGTGAGTCAGCATGAGTTCAGCAAAGACAATCTTGTCTTAAAACTATTAGTTGGTTAATATTCAGCGGAAGTTAATAGAGTCGACTTCAAGCTTCCTAATATAATTTGATAGTGGCATTTATTCAGTAATTACCCAAATGGAAACATAATTTCGGATACTTATTTTAGATGCCCAATGCTGAAAATCTGTGGTAAGGGCCTACTTCTTTTTCTCTGCTCTAAATCCACTTTTTAGGTTTCTAAATTTAGGAGCCTAGTGAAACCCAGATGCATAAATTTAGGAGCCTAGTAGAACCCAGATGCATAAATTTGGGAACTCAGCCCTAGCAAATTTTCAAAGAGGCCAATTTAGGAGCCTGACTCTCAGTTGTCTAAACCCTTTGAATATTTGCCTCTCATTGATCAAAGTATAGCTATGTAGGTCTGTGTAAAAGAAATGAAAATGAGTTTTGAGATGAAGACAATAAGGCAGGAAAACAAAGACAAATAGAGTTAAGGATTAGGAGACACAGTGAAGGGCGAGCATGGTTCTCCTCAAGCCCCTGGGCGCTTGAGTCATGTTTTTTTTGGCCTGGGAGAGGTTTTTTTAAAAAATTTTTTTGTTACATTTGTACCCCGCGCTTTCCCACTCATGGCAGGCTCAATGCGGCGGGCAATGGAGGGTTAAGTGACTTGCTCATAGTCACAAGGAGCTGCCTGTGCCGGGAATCAAACTCAGTTCCTCAGTTCCCCAGGACCAAAGTCCACCACCCTAACCACTAGGCCACTCCTCCAGTATTAAATGAAGGTTACATCTATTATGTGATTCAAAAGGATTTTTCTTCTAGATTCTGGGGGGACCTGTGGTTGGAAAACGTTGGGTATCGGCAAAGCCTAAAGAAACAGAAGGTAGCTGCCTGGAACACAAAAATAGAGGAAGGACATAATATATTGGCATGTGTAATAAATGAACCTGAATACAACTGTGATCTGAAAAAAAACTTTTTTATTCTAATGCTGAATTAATTATGTTTTCACTGTGTAGCAATATTTGTGTTTTGGAGTGTTTGTGTGTATATATATATATATATATATATATATATATGCTGTGTTCAATATATGTTGGTTGATTTTACTTGGTTTAGTTGCTATGGAGCTACAGGTCCCAGGTTTGGATGCAACACTTGAAAAGTTTATGAACCATCTAGTTAGACCCTGGGATGGTGAAATTTGGTTATTTAAACATAATAGTTTGTCAAAGAAATCTGCTTAACCTATGAAATTATGCTTGGATCTAGCATTAAGCCATGTAGCAGCAATGTATGGGCTTAATGTTTTAAAAGGACTTTTAAAATTAGAATTAAAATATTGGATATATATTTTCATAAATGCATGCAGTTTACATTTCTTATCAACTCTTATAGGCTTACTTTACATTTGAGTTTTGGAGAAAAAGGAGACTGGACTATGTCTGGAAGACTGCTGAATCGGGGGGGGGGGGGGCATTAGGTCAATAAACACCACGTTATTTGCCTCTTAATATGTCTTAAAAGGCAGTAATGCAGGTTGTCTTGCCGTAACCCAGTGTTACTCAAATTACTGTGTTTTACATAGTAATCAAATGCAAAATACTATACCATGGCTGTACACCGCACGACACAGTATAGCTGGTACAATAACCCCAGCTACAAACTGGGATTATTTTTCCATCAGGTAGACTACCACTAAGGATCGACACCAGGGTTTCTAGAACCTTACTGATGGGGCAGTTAGAGGTTTCACTTTTTGGATGGTGGCTTGATTTGGGGTATCAACACTAAAGGAGCTTATGGCTTTGGGAGTGTGCTCTAGCCACATCTTCCAGTTAAACATGCAGGCTCCTTTAAGAGATGGCTGAGCATTGGGCTGTGGCTTGGTGGCCCAATGCTGACGCCTGGTTGAATAACACTGTTTGCAATCAGTATTATTCATTTACCACAGGAGTCGTCAACCTGTGATACTAAGATGCCGTAGGTTAGTGACTCTTGTGGTAAATCAAGATGTGATAAAAGACCACTTTTATTTGAATTCAGAGTAAATTCACTTTTTAATAGCATGTCCAGTGATATTAGGGATACATGCTTATATGGGGAGTAAGCCTATCCTTAAATAAAAGCACTACAAAAAATTGCACATATCAAAGGGGTGATGTACGTACAGTTTGTTGGTCAAACTTATTGAATGGGGCAAAGTCAAGATGGTGCAATGGTAGGATGCTTATCAGCTAGCTTCTGCACCATTTTAAGTTTTATTCAGTGATTTTCTCTGAAATCCGTCAGACCTGTCGTTCTTGAGAAATGGGCAAGTTGTTCTCTTGTGCCTCTCCAAATAAAAAAAGCTCATCTGTATATCTTTTACGAGTTATAAATTGATCATAGTAGAGATGATTCGACAAGATGATCTTTTCAAATTTAGTTGTGTACAGATTTGCTATAGATGGGTCCATGGTACAGCCCATCCCTGTTCCTTTAGTTTGATTATAGAAGACCTGCTATAAAGACCTTATCAAAACAAGAGTAATTCTCAGTGCCTATTCCGCTAAAATCATAAGGAACTCTGTAGGTATTCTTTTTGATATACTATTTCTTAACAGAATCTGTTTTATCCCATCTAGGGCTTCAGTCTGAGGGATATTTGTGTATAGAGATTTGACATCTACCATGGCCTTAATGAATCTTTTCCTATTTATTATGTCCATTGAATCAAGTATGGAATGGATGGTACCAACAGGTTTAAGAAATGGACGGTGCTTGCAATATTGATCTGATACTTGACACAATAGGTTTGCCTGATGGTGAAGTCTGGGATTTATGAATTTTTGATAATATGTAGAATACAGGAATCTAAGGGTAGTCTACTTTATCCAAATTCATTCTTTATAATGTAACTGCCATCTAAGGCTGTCATCAAAACTGAATCTATATCCTTCTTTAATTCCATTCTTCTCTCCTTATTAAATTTTTCATAAAAAGTTCTGTCCATTAGTTGTGTATTTAATTAAACATCTGTATCCATAATTGCTATTCAGTGTTTATAGTAATACTGGTGTCATTCTTGAGAGTTAATTGCTACTTTCTCTTCCTCTTTGAGATTGTAAAAAACCTTCTTTTCACTATTCTTCAGTTTGTGAGCAACTGTGTAGGGATGGGGATTACCTGGGGGGGGGGGGGGGTCCATCTACTGTCTCATTTGACAATGGATAGATACATATAGTTTGTAGTTCATTTTGAAAAATAATCTGTAATCTTTCATTTGCAGGTAAAGCAGAACAGTTCAGAGCTCTGAAGTTTGAATGCGTGTATGAGACGATGGTACAGGGAGGAGAGATTTAGATCTGTTAGGAACTGAGCAACATTCTGGGGAAGGAAGAGCCTATTCTGAAAGGATGGATTCCACCTTAACCGGGATAGAAACAGGCTGCTGGCACTATCATTTAAAAAGGAGATAGAGCAGCTTTTAAATTAGAATGGGGAAGGGGGAGCTGACAGTCACTCAGGAGCACATGGTTTAGAGTGAGGTATTCTTGAAGGATACTATTATAAAAGGACATTTAGGAATCCCAATAGAGAGGTTTCAACAAAGGTGAAAGAAAACCAGAAGTGTTTAAGGGTAGAACAGAGCAAAGGTTGCAAATTATACCCTGTCAACATCTATGCAGCTTGTAGATGCAAGGAATAAACGCACTTTGAAGTGTCTGTATACAGATGCTAGAAGCCTAAAAGATAAGGTGGGAGAGTTAGGGTATATATAATAGTTATCTCAGAGAACTAGTGGAAGGAGAATGGGACACACTTAGGCATATTTTCAAAGCACCCTTCCAAAGTTCCATAGATTTCTATGGAACTTTGGAAGGCTAAGTGCTTTGAAAATATGCATAACTGTTAACCATGGTATAAGTTATATCGCAATGATAGGGTGGATCAAATTAGAAGGGGGGGAATTGCACTGTATGTTAAAAAGGGAATTGAGTCAAACAAAATAAAAGTTCTGCATGAAAAAGAGAGCAACGTGGAATCATTAAGGGTAGAAATTCCATGTGTGAAGGGAAAGAATATACGCGTAGGGCTATACTAGTATCCATCAGGTCAGAACAATCGGACAGATGAAGAAATGTTAAGAGAAATTAGAAAAGCTAGCAAATTTTGCAACATTATAATAATGGGTGATTTCAGTTACCCCAGTATTGACTGGTTAAATGCCACATCATGGTCATCCCCTTCCCACCCTGCCCCCCCCCCCCCAACAAATAACTGCAACAAGGGCAACAGTACAAGATTCAGCACCTGAAAGCCACATTAAAGACTGGCAGAAATACATGTTACACTTTTGATCCCCAATTGAACCCAATCTCCCAATACACATATTTTTCCACCATACAGTATTTAAATCAAACAAATCCTGCATCCACAGAGCAATCCCCCAACAATGCTCATTTCCCCATAAAACTCACCATACAAAAAAAAAAAAGAAAACCCTCTCAGTACCAAGCATATTGAGACTTAATACAAAACTCTATATAAAAAAACTTAGTATGAAGTGAGAAGAATTAAATTGAAGCTCTTCCCTAAAGAAGGAAAATGAAACCTGGCCATGTCGGCAGAGGTTCTGACTGTTTTTGAAGCTTGAAGTTAAGTAGCTTTATTTTTTTTTTACTGCAAATCTATTCAAACAAAAGGTCTTGAAAAATCATTTTGGATTAATGACAATTTACACTCTGCTGCTTAAGGTAAGTTGATTCTGCAGCATTTGTGTTATTTCTGAAGATCCATACTACTAAAATAATGTGTTACAAAGTAGTTTAAGACATATGAGTTGTCTATGATGCTGAGAACAGTTTTGGATAAGCAATTATTGGCACTATTTGGCACTAATTAGAATTTATGCGTACAGGGGCTACACAATGATCTTTTACTGCCAAAATATGGTGAATATGTATTGATGAAAACAAATGTACAGAAAACTGCAACCATTGGTCTTCTAAAATATGTTGAAAAAAACAGCTCAATTGAATAAACGAAAAGGAGTGGTAACATGAACGCCGTTCAAACACTCTCTTCACTCCGATAGCACCGACGTGAAGAGAGTGTTTGAAACGGCGTTCATGTTACCACTCCTTTTCGTTTATTCAATTGAGCTGTTTTTTTCAACATATTTTAGAAGACCAATGGTTGCAGTTTTCTGTACATTTGTTTTCATCAATACATATTCACCATATTTTGGCAGTAAAAGATCATTGTGTAGCCCCTGAAGCAGCCCTGTTGGGCGAAACACGGCCTGTGTCGGGCTGATCTGTACATTACATTTACAATAATAAACTATTGTTTGTCTTATATCGATCTGCTTTGTCATTTTTCCACCTTGGAGTTTGCAGATCGTTTGCCCTTTTGTTTTCTTGGACCTTCCGTAAAAATGGTGCACTTAAATTCTAAAACGTGGATCTCAAAAGGGTGTGGCTGTGGGAGAGGCATGGGCAGGTTGTGGGCTTTTCTAAAAATTACATTCACATTTATAGAATATGCCTGATCTGTGCCTAAGTTAGGCGTGGGCATTTACATCAAGTTTTAGTTGGCATAAATGTTTGCGCCTTTTAGTCATGGGGACAGGCATGTACATATTCTATAAACTTTGCTTAACTTTAGGCGGTCACCTCTTTGGCCACCTTAAGATCATCACTTATGATCACATCAAGTCCTGCTCCTCTTTTGTACACAGAAGCACTTCACCGCTTAAACTGTACCTCTCCCTCAGGTTTTTGTAGCTCAAGTGCATGACCCTGCATTTTTTTAGCTTTAATTCTTAGCTGCCAAATTCTAGACCATTCTTCAAGCATCACCAGGTCCCAACTTATGTGATCCATACCATCAGGAATATTAACCCTACTGCAGATGTTAAAAAAGTACCCATACATCTTTATAACATGCAAGGACAGATCCTACAGAAGTCACACCTAAAATGAAATTATAGACACTTACGCCTGTTCGGAAGCAAGTGTGAACTCACTCCAGAATACAATACAATTGGCTTTTCTGTCCCACATTTACCCCTAAGAGTTCTATGCGGTTTACAAACAAGTAGCTAGGCATTCCTAGGCAAGTGCAATATCTAAAAAAAATATTAAAATTTAACAAGCATGTACAAATCTTCCAAAAAGAACAGGCCTATACCTGGTTCATGTAAAACTACATTCATTCCGATCACTGCATTTAAATTGATGCCAAGGCTAACTTTATAAGAGGCACTTTAGTCACATAAATATGTGTAGAAGTGCTTTTATAAAATTACTTTCAATGCATGTACATGTGTATTTTATTTTTAAAAATGCATGTATATTGCAACTCTGCCTCTTATTTACCTAAAGTGTGCTCCTGGGAATGCCTACACAGTATGTGTGTAAATACGTGTGATCCTTTTGACACCTATGTACATATATGGCCATACTCTTTTGTGCATGTAAATCCTGTATATATGTGGTGAGACCTTTATAAAACTACCTCACCATTGTTTTCAACCATGGCAAGAAACTTGATTTTAAAAAAGGAAGTGAAACCAGAATTAATAATTTATAAATCAGTAAAGAATGTTTTAAAATGCTGTCAAATCTTGTTGTGACTTCCTGTATCATAGCAGAAGTCCAAAACAGCTCTGTAGTTAACATGCATCAATATGTAAAACTGTACTTTTATTAATGCTGTTTACAGCTTAAGTTTTTTTGTATGTAATAAATTGGAAGACAAGTGCATGTGGGTGGGTATTTGATCTGTCAAACTGAAATCCATATTTATAGATTTTAAGAATATCAATTACAATACTAGCACATCTGTACAATAACAAGTTTTGTATGGCAGTTTGATACTGTATGCAGGAAACTGTTTCCATGGTACTCTGGCAATGAGCAGCTTCAACGAAGGCACATATGTGGGTCAAATGCTTGTATCATATGAGCTGTCAGAAACATCTAGAGATCTTTCCAGAAAATACTTTTTAAGCACACATGGAAAGGGATCCACATGGAACTGCATCAACTAAATGTCAGAAGACAAACAACTTCATTCGATTCCACTTTGCCTTATTGACTGGGATTTATTTTTCTTCTGTTTGCATCTCTGCTTTCCTGACTACTTTACCACCTTCTCTTAGCTTTTCCAAATATTATTGCGTGCCTTCCTTTTTCTGCAGTCCTTTGTAGTTCATGAAGGCTTATCTCTTTTCCCTTACCGTTTCAGCGACTACATCGGTGGTCGTCTTTTCCTCTTAGTTTTATTTACTTTTGTAACAATGAGGTTTGTTGCCCTTACAGTAGCTTTTTTCAATTTTTCCCACTGCTTTTCTGCTTTCCCTAGATGTGTCCATATTGCTAACAACTCCTTGAAGTATTCCCCCATCTTGACAAAGTTAGTCTTTTGAAGTCTAGAATTCTCTCCACATGTTCCTTAATATGGAACTATACCATCTGGTGATCACTGGATGCCAGGTGTTCACCAACTATAACATTAGAAATACACTACCCATTCATAATCTCTAGGTCCTATATGGCTCCATACCTCATAGGTTCCAGTATCAACTGCTGGAACAAATCTCCCTTTAGATATCCAGAATCTCCTTACTTCTAGAGACACCTGCAACAAGGGCATCCCAATCAACATCTGGCATATTGAAATCACCTGCTAGTGGTACTTTCTCATTCATAGCTATATTGTAAATATCATCAATTAAATCTCTCTCCACTTCTGCCTGTGAAGGAGGCCTGTATACCACACCAATGTAAATAGATTTCCCACTCCTTCTTTCTAAATTAATCCATAGTTACTACTACTACTTAACATTTCTAAAGCGCTACTAGGGTTATGCAGCGCTGTGCAATTTAACATAAAAGGACAGGCCCTGCTCATAGAGCTTGCAATCTAAAGGACAAGTGAGTAGTTCTGCCTCTTTATCCCAAGTCCAAGAGTTCTATTCCTTTAATATCATCTTTTCCATACAACACCACTCCTAATGGTAGCCTAATGATTAGTGCAGTGGGCTGAGAACCTGGGGAAATCAGTTCAATTCCCACTACTTCTCCTTTTGGCCCTGGGCAAGTCACTTAACCCTCCATTGCCTCAGGTACAAAAACAAGACTGTGAGCCCACTAGGGACAGAGAAAGTACCTGCATATAATAAATGTAAACCGCTTTGGTTGTACCACAGAAAGTCAGTATATCAAATACCTCTACCATGCCCCTCTTGAACTGATAATAGTCCAGGCATGGTTTTCTGTGAACCATGTCTCCCTGACTGCCACTAAATCCAAGTCATCTTCATCTATCACATGCTATAGATCCAGGATCTTATTTTCCATGCTCTTGTCTTTTCCAGGTCATTTATAAATGATCTGAAAATCAGAATGACAAATGAGGTGATTAAATCTGAAGATGACACATAATTATTCCAAGTTGTTAAACACATGCAGACTATGAAAAATTGCAGAAAGACCTTAGGAATTTGGAAGACTGGGCATCCAAAAATGGCAGATGAACTTTAATATAGACAAATGCAAAGTGATACACATTGGGAAGAGTAATCCAAATCATAGTTACCTGATGCTAGGGTCTACTTGGGAGTCAGCACCCAAGAAAAAGATCCAGTGTCATTGTAGACTGTACACTGAAATCTTCTGATAGGTTTGGACAAATTGCTGGAGGAAAGGTCCATAGTCTGCTATTGAGACAGACATGGGGAAGCAACTATTTGCCCCAGGATTGGTAGCATGGTATGTTGTTACTAATTGGGTTTCTGCCAGGTGCTTGTGACCTGACTTGGCCACTGTTTGGAAAACAGGATACTGGGCTAGATGGACCATTGGTCTGACCCAATATGGGTAATCTTATGTATGTTCTTATGTATGTGGCGGCAGCCAAAAAAAGCAAACAGGATGCTAGGAACTATTAGGAAAGGGATGATAAATAAGACCAAGAATACTATAATGCCTCTGTATCTGCTCCATGGTACAACCTTACTTTTACTGTGTTCAATTCTGGTTGCTATATCTCAAAAAAGATATAACGGAATTAGAAAAGGTTCAAAGAAGAGTGACCAAAATAATAAATGGGATGGAACCTGTCTTATATGAGGAAAAGCTAAAGAGGTTAGGGTTCTTCAGCTTGGATAAGATGGCTGAAGAGAGAGATGATTGAGATCTACAAAATCCTGAGTGATGTTGAACAGGTAAAAGTGAATCGATTTTTTTTTTACCTCTTTCAATAAGTATAAAGACTAGAAAATTGCTTAGAAATACTTTTTCACTCAACAAATAGTTAATCTCTGGAATTTTTTGCCAGAGGATGTGGTAACAGTGGTTAGCATATTTTGGTTTAAAAAAAGGTTTGGTCAAGTTCCTCGAGGGAAAGGTCTATAGTCTGCTATTGAAATAAACATGAGCAAGCCACTGCTTGCTCTGGGATTGGTAGCATGGAATGTTGCTACTACTTGGGCTTCTGCCAGGTACTTGGATGTGGCCGGATCTACCATTGGTCTGCCCAGTATGGCTATTCTTATGTTCTATATACAGTTTTCCAGATGTTGCTCTCTTTTCTCCATTTCTATAGAGGTATGTGAAGGAGTGAGTGTCACTAGATAGAAGGAAATATGAATAACAGTGAGGGAAATATGGAGAAGATAAATGACCTTGAAAGAAGAACTGTCATTGTGAAACATATATATGTGTATGTATATATATATATATATATATATATATATATATATATATATATATATACACACACACACACACAGCAATGTATATTTATATTTATACTGATAACAACATATATCTAATGTGTTGGAAGAGACCAGGACAGATTACCGAAATGAGCTATATCCTCAAGTAAATTGATAATGTGAGAAGAGTCTCTAACAACATGTTAATACCCTTTTCTTTCTTTTATATATATATATATTTTTTTTTTTTTTGTCTTTTTTTTCTCTAATTTACATGGTAAGTTTTCCTGCATTTGATTATTTTGGCACGCACAGTGATGTCACTTTATTTATAATATATCACCAACAGTTGTGTCAATTTCTTTCAGCTGAAGGTTATCAATAGAAATCAAACAAAATAAAACATGGAAAAGAAAATAAGATGATACCTTTTTTTATTGGACATAACTTAATACATTTCTTGATTAGCTTTCGAAGGTTGCCCTTCTTTGTCTTTGTTTGATTTCTATTGATAACCTTAAGAGTGGACTAACACGGCTACCACACCTCTCTACTTTCAGCTGAAGAAAAGAGCTGTTTTGCAGTGCTACCACAATATAAACGGTGTTCTTATTCTTATTTTGATTGTTCTGCTAACTGGGAGGAGAAGTGGTTCTCGTTATGAAAATGGCCTCAGGTCTGTCTCAGAATTTAAACCAGATGGAGCAAATTCTTTTAGAAAATAAATAGTCCTCTGGTTTTCTCTCAGTAACCAATGGTCTGTGTCGCCTCCGTTCCAGAATTTGTGAAGGACTTTGTATACAAAGAACTTTAAATCATCAGTGGTGTGGTTAAAAGTGTTTCAGTGCTTCACTATCGGTTCTGAGATGATGTTGCGCTCTTGTGCTCTATAATTCTTGTCTTAATAATCCATTTAGTCTTGCCCATATAACATGAGCTGACAAGGACACTGAATAATGTATATCACACATGCCTTGTTGCAGTTTGAGGAATGTCTGAGTGAAGACCATTTTTGACTATGGATGAATGAAGGTGATAATGTCCATAGCATGAGGGCAAACACTGCATCTTCCACAAGGTCTATATGTCTAAGATAAATCTCCTGTAGAGGATCTGGTGGAAGAGTCAGTGGTACAATTTTTTAGGTTTCTTCCTCTGGAATATTCCACTACCAAATTTTTATTCTTTTTTTTTAACATTACATTTTTATTGAAAAACAGAATGAGTATAAGTACAATATGTCCAATACAGGTTGCAGTAGTATTACCTTCAAACTTTTATAGAGTGCACTTAGAATCATACCGAAGGTATAACTTGAAATACAAGGAGGCATATTTTCAAAGCACTTAGCCTTCCAAAGTTCCATAGAAACCTATGGAACTTTGGAAGGCTAAGTGCTTTGAAAATATGCCTCTATGTGCCCCAACCCCAAACTGAAGTTCCCCATCCCACCCCCCTCCCTAATCCCAGTCCCACAAAACCTTTAAGAATTCTGGGTTAAAGTATTAAAATGAGTCCATAGATTGGAAGCGGGGTCAAAGTGGCCCAGTCTCTTATCCGTAAGTTGTTCCATTTCACCAACCAAAGATAAGTTTCAAAATCCAGTCAGCCTCAGTAGGTCCCACTGATTTTTTCCAGTGGCTTACAATAACACTCTTAGCACCCGTCAAGCACATTCTCTTAAGGTGGTGTTGCCACTTCAGGCCACGCCTATTGCCCAGTCCCAATAGGCACCATCTTGGATTGCAAGGGAAAGAGCTGCCTGTGTGAATAACAATCTTGGAAACAATCTTCTCCCAAAAGGGTTTATCTGATCACAGGACCATCAGATATGTAAAAATGTTCCAACCCCAGCTCCACAGTGCCAACAAGCGTGGGAGGCCGTGGGGAACATAGCATGACATTTCACAGGTGTGTAATACCATCGTGTTAATACTTTATAGGCATTTTCTTTCAAAAGCGCACACTGATGGTTTGTTGACTTCTAAAAATATACTTACCTATCCCTATCCTTTTTCTCATACCTCTTCTATCCCATGTATGCCTTGTTCATTGGTCCTATCACATACCCCTTTGTTGATTCTGTTACTATAGATTGTATTTTTGTTACTATGTAAGCCGTATTGAGCCTGCGATGAGCGGGAAAGTGTGGGGTACAAATGCAATAAATAAATAAAAAATAGCTTTCCATTCACTCACAGTAAACTCAGCATTAAGATTCAGTCATATAAGTATACTTCTGAAAGCTTGTACCCCTAATAAATTTGTAAAGAATGGAGATTGTTCCCCTCATTTTCCCCACCGATCCCCAAAGTTTTTTTAAAGTGTTCACAGTCAACAGGGTCATCTCTCAACCACCCTTGTTGGAGTATATAATGCTGTCAGACTTGTGAGTTCTTGTACCAAGTAGAGCGCCGCTGAGCCCGGTATGTGGACCAAGTTCTGCTTGGTGGCTGGACAACCCCGGGTTTCACCTGCACTGACCGCCGTTCCCCAGAGGTTGAGCTCCTAGGTGTGGGTGGCCTGCAGGACTTACAAGATGGAGCTGGAAATGGGGTGGTGAACATATCGGCCAGGCAAACAGCAGTTCAAGAGAGTAATCCAGGTACAGGCATAGTCAGTAGGCAGGCAGGCAGGCAAGAAAGTAATCCAAACACAGGTAGTCATAAGTACATAAGTAATGCCACACTGGGAAAAGACCAAGGGCCCATCGAGCCCAGCATCCTGTCCACTACAGCGGCCAATCCAGGTCAATAGGCAGGCAGCCGGTCAAGACAGTAATCCAGGTACAGGCAAAGTCAGTAGGCAGGCAGCAGGCAAGAGAGTAATCCAGGCGCAGGTAAAATCAATAGGCAGGCAGCAAGTCAAGAGAGTAATCCAGGTACAGGCAAAGTCAGTAGGCAGGCAAGAGAGTAATCCAGGCACAGCTAAACTCAATAGGCAGGCAGCAGGCAAGAGAGTAATCCAGGCACAGGTAAAGTCAATATGCAGGCAGCCAGTCAAGACAGTAATCCAGGTACAGGCAAAGTCAGTAGGCAGGCAGCAGACAAGAGAGTAATCCAGGCACAGGTAAAGTCAATAGGCAGGCAGCAGGCAAGAGAGTAATCCAGGTACAGGCAAAGTCAGTAGGCAGGCAGCAGGCAAGAGAGTAATCCAGGTACAGGCAAAGTCAGTAGGCAGGCAGCAGACAAGAGAGTAATCCAGGCACAGCTAAACTCAATAGGCAGGCAGCAGGCAAGAGAGTAATCCAGGCACAGGTAAAGTCAATATGCAGGCAGCCAGTCAAGACTAATCCAGGTACAGGCAAAGTCAGTAGGCAGGCAGCAGACAAGAGAGTAATCCAGGCACAGGTAAAGTCAATAGGCAGGCAGCAGGCAAGAGAGTAATCCAGGTACAGGCAAAGTCAGTAGGCAGGCAGCAGGCAAGAGAGTAATCCAGGTACAGGCAAAGTCAGTAGGCAGGCAGCAGGCAAGAGAGTAATCCAGGTACAGACAAAGTCAGCAACGAGGGACAAAGTAGAGAAGAAGAAAACTACTGAGAAAGTAACACCTACCAAAGTAGAAGCCGAAGCATGGAGTCCAGGAAGAGCTCAGCTGATAAAGTGCTGGCATCTGACATCAGCAGGGACCAGCAGGGAGAAGGAGCATAGCCATAGGACAAGAGCAGGGGAAGGAGGAACCGGAAGACCAATAGGAGAGAAGCAAGGGAAGCCAGGCAGAGAGAAAGCAGAGCCAGGTGCATGGAAGCAAAGCAATCAAGGAGCCTGCAGCCAGAGAAGAACTACACACACATGGCTCAGGGCTATGCCAGTCAAGTGTGTGTGTCAATGGGACCCCGCGCAGCCTGAGGACGCCGCTTGCGTTGAGGTAGGGGACATGACAAATGCTTAACCTGTAAATAAAAGAAAACATCAAACCCAAATTTTTATTCTTAAAGCACTCATGGCCTTCCAGTATGTGCATTTTGATTCATTTTTATACAAATTTATTTACAAAAGTTATTAATGCATATTTATGTTTTGTCAGTACTCCTGATGCAGGTATCTGCCAAAACATAGCTGAGTCAGGTCCTTGTTGCTGATGAATAAATCGTTTTTTTACTATACTGGTGGTCTTTCGCTTTTTTTTGGATGATTCCTGGTTCCCTCTGACTAGACTTGTTCTTATCTACTGTTTATACCTTCCTGCCTTTCTAAGGGCCCATTTTACTAAGCTGCACTAGAAAGTGGCCTGTGCTATGACTAACATGGTGGTTTCCCACGCACTAAGGCCACTTAGCACAGCTGTAAAATGGCTGCATTTTCCATTTTGAAATAATGACCACTCGCTTATTGTCCCATTAGCACATGGCCATTAGCACGTAAGCCCTTAATTATACCTATTTTCTAGGCTTTAAGGGCTCACTTGCTAGCCATGCGCTAATCAGTTGGTGTGTTGATATAGCTGTGCTAACAGATTAGTGCTGGGTACGCCTACTCTCTGCCCCCCAAACACGCCCTCAGCACTAAAAAGCATATATATTTTAGCACATGTGAAGTGTGCGCAGATGCCAAAACTGCTGCAGGATGTCTGAGTGCAACCCGCAGTAGGGGTTTTAAACCTGTGGTATACTTACCACAGCTTAGTAAAAGGACCCCTAAGTGTAAATACTACATACAGTTTTTGAAATAGATTTATAAATACATACACATGAATTGCAATTTTAGGAAAGTAAAAGCAAAAAAATACTCAAAATATTCAAGGAAAATGTAGAACAATATTTGTTCATTGCTGAGTAGCCATTTTTTGTTTTGTTTTTTCTGTTTTCATATGACTCTAAACTACAGTTATAATTTCTGTTACATCTCTCCTCATACAAAAGAATAATTGTTTGGAAATATTTATTCTGTATTCCCTTTTCTCAAACTACACATCTAAAATATCTAAAAATATATCCTATTAGAAGAGTATGACCATTTCTGAACCTTTTTCTGTTCCGAAAGGAAATTCAGAAGTTGGGATTAGAACTGAGTGAGAATAATAAGCGCTTGGAACAAGTCCAGCAGGACACAGCAAGATCCAAAGATGAATGCCTAAAACTGACAGAACTGCTGGGTAAATCCGAGCATCAACTGCACCTCACCAGGTACCTTTAATCTTATTACATGCCATAGCACCCATGCCATACTTCTAATTTTTGCCACAGGCATGTAAACAGTTGTTTCAGATATTCTTATCCGTTCACTGCTTGCACAGCTTTAAGGCACAGTAGAAAAAGTAGGGATATGGTGACACACGTGGTGTTTATAGCTTTGGCAGGAAATTAAAATATGGAGCAATATAGATCCCATTCTCAAATATTTTGATGATGCCCTCTCAAACAGAAATATAGCTATACAGTTTTCCCTCTGTTGATACAACCAGATATGTGTGATTTCTATAAGCAAAGAGAAAAAAACATAACAGAGAAATAAAATGAATCCTACAAGATCATCAGGAAGTCAAAAATTATCTCTTTGAATTCTAGTAAGAACCTGGAATGAGTAAAATAATTTTTGTCCCCAAACAAAGTTTCTGTGCCTTGGGCTGGCCCATGTTGTGGAGAAAGCATTCATAGCCAGTTGAGACAGGGAGTCCCAACACAGTTTGGCCAAACATTGGAGACACATGTACTGGGTCTTGGAGAATGTCACACTCTGTAGTTATTGCCAAACACCAAGTAGTTGCAAATGAAGGCGATTGGTAGCATATTCCAATAGAAGCTGTTTTCAATTTAGTCGGAAGCCCAAAAAAGCAGGTGGGAACTGCTGGGCCAAAATCCTCAAAGAGAAAGGCCAATTTTTTAAATTAGAAGTAGTCTGTTTTAAGAAATAGATTTTCAGTTGAAGGTATATAGTGGTGCCGATAATTCTGGCTGCAAATAGTCACTGAGGCACAAAAAAAAAAGATGAAAATCTCATTATGATATTGGCAAGTTTGAATTGTAGCATAAACATTGGGCTTCTGGCTATTTTATTTGTGGCTGAAGTGGTACAAGATACATATTTAATTTAAAAGTTGCCATAATGGTATTTTATATTATGTTGCACAGTTTAAGGAAATAATTCCATTTTATTCAACATGGCTTTAAGCGAGCAGGAGAGGCTCCTGCCCAGTTAAACCTCACTCATCAGGCTGTCCCTGGATATTCAGTGGCATTTGACCACATAGTGCTGCTGAATTTCAAGTTTCAAATTTATTTGCTACATCACCTAGTTAGTGCACTGTCTAAGGCAGTTAACAAAATATACAAAATAGAGCAAACCTTTTCAGGGAAGGAATGAAAGAAAAGAGAAATTACAATTTGTGTGGTTAGTGCTGGGGCAGTCTGTGAGTGGAGTTGGGGAGGAGCCGGTAGTAATGTGGGCACCAACCATATTCAGTGCTGGTGCCCACATAGCTGACTGGGCAGACAGGACACACAAAAGGCAGTCCTATCTTTGTCCTGTTAGCTATGCGGATACCAGCACCCCTATAACTTCTGTTTCGGTGGCTGACCCAGTTAAGCAGACATGACCCCAGCAATTAATAATCCGGGTTAAATTCAGCCTGTGGCAGTCAGTGGCTTTTAAACCACTGACCGTCACAGGCTGTATATCAGGATATATATATATATATATATATATATATATATATATATATATATATACATAGGCATTTGTATGGCACCCTAAGCCATAGCTCCATACAACAGATTAAACCTGGGTACATACATTCTTTTCCTGAAGAGTTTATAATCTAATTTGGTAGTTAAAACAGCAGAAGCTAGTGATTTGCCCAGGTATATGTACTTGCTTCCTTTGAAAAAAGGTATTTCAGTTAGATATAGTACAAATTCAATATATTTGACAGATCAAATCAATAAATGTCAGCACCTCAACAGATGTGTAATTATAATGTCATACTGAGAATTTGCCAAGGTCAGCCAAGCTCAGCATTGCAATACTCAATTATCAAACCAGCATAAACAAAATATTGTTATAATAAACCACACTGGAATCTCATGTGGTGCTTTAATTATCAAAAGCTACATACCATGACTGTCATTCTGCTTTTGTATGAGAAATATACTCTGGAGCTAAATATCAATATCATGGTCTGCCTGCCACGAAAAGACTTCAGGAAGAAGATTGTATAGTTTTGCTACTGCTTCATTCCAGGAGTAGATACTACAGTGGTTCACTATCTGCTCTATGAGTCATGAATAGAGCATTGCATAAGTTCAGTCCTGACCAACAGCTTGTCAGCATTTTGAAGAAATGTTTCCCGAAACCTTGTAGAATTTATCTTCCACATTCTTCAAAATGTAAGTGTTTTTCTAACAGTGCTTTTGTCTTATTTATTGAATTTGAAGCATTTAGCTCACGATTAACTGTTGTATAGAAAATAACTGTTTAATTGGAAGCAGTTTATTTTCTGTCATCAGAAGAGAGGGGAAATTTATTGGACCTGAAAGTTGCACAAGATCAAGTAAGAAAAATCTAGCAACAAAGTTACATTAGGATTACCAGGAAAGAATGTACCAAGATATTTTGATTCACTGAAACACCAACTTTCTTGGGTTTTCACATATTTAAAAAATGTTACAAATTCTTTTCTTCCCATCCACTTCTGCATAAACTGGAGATGTCAGGAAATATTTTGGCAAAGTATGCTGAGCTAGAACAGACACTATATTTTTGGCAGCTGAAGTGGTCTGCTGAGAGAAGGGGCTATCTTCCAGGTTCCCTGTACCTAGGAAACAATGTCGTCTTTCTCCTCTGCTTCCTCTGTTGCTCTCTGTACCTGTGTGTCCATCATAGAGATCGTCATATATAATAGGGGTGTACAACCTTGACCATGATGGACCACAACCTAGTTGGGTTTATAGGAGTTCAACAATGAATATGCATGAGATATGTTTTATACAGTGGAAGCTGTACGTGCAAATATAACTCGTGCATATTCACTGTCATAATCCCAAAAACCCTGTGGCCCTTGAAGACAGAGGTTTGTGCACCCCTGATTTATTGCATATTGATACAGCCTTCATTTTCCCAGATGCTTCTGAGCCTGGCCACTTCCTCCTCCAGCTTTCTTACCTGCATCCTGATGAAATCCATCTCATAATGAATGCTTCTGTAGCATCACTGTAATATGCTGGAAAGTATATGCCACAATTCCAGCAAATTGTGATCAGAATCAGCTTGGAAGCATACTATAAGAATCCTAGAGATTCAGGCACAGGAAGAGTCAGCAGTAGTGACTAGGTTTGTACTATGATGTATTATTGTCTTCCATCCATTATGGATACTTGTATTAAGAGGGATGTTCTCAACCCATAGATCTTTGAGCACTTGAATGCAATTACTGAGTTCATGGTGCAAGCACCAAAGAAAAGAAAAGGCTCTGTCAGCACCTTTGTCTTTGAGGCAAGTAGGCAGGTGTCCACATCACCACAAGTAGTCAAGTAGATAGGTATGGGCAGGAAGCACTTGCTCCTAGAAAGAATCTTTGGTACATTGCTTGACGCTTTCTGATCAAGTTTCAAGTTTAATTAAGCTTGATGTACCATCCTAGGGCAGAGGCCTTCAGAACGGTTTACATAGTATATATTCTTAAGCGTAGAGAACTTAGTAGCAAACAGGAGAGGGGCAGAGGTAGAAAAAGACAATAGTAAATAGTAGGAGAGAAAAAAGGAACTCCATCATATATAGGACAGAAGAGGTCAGAAAGGAAGAAGACGAGAGGCTGAAATATGTTGTCTTCACTATACACATAAGCTAAATTCAGGTACACAGAAGGCGGGCAACTAAGTGAGATTGAAAGCAGCCTTGAGGAGGATAGTTTTAAGAGTGGAGCAGAAATCATTGTGTGAAGTTAATAATCTCAGTTGGGGAGGGAGAGTATTCCAGAGGGTTGGGCCAAAATGTTAAGAAGTCTATTACAAACAAAGTCGTAGCGTATTTGCAAGTAAGAGGGAATTTTCAGCATGTTCGACTGAGATGAACATAATCTTCTGAGGGGGACGTAAGGGAGTAGATGGTGAGCAAGGTGGAGTGGTGAACTAGAGTAAGAATTTTAAAGGTAATTCTGTAGGAAATTGGGAGTCAATGTTCTTCCTTGAGAAGGGAGTAACGTATTTTCTGGGTCAGAAGTTTAAGGGTAGTGTTCTGTATTAATTGAAGGCGGCAGTGTTCAGAGTGTATTAATCCATAGAAGAGGCTATTGCAGTATTCTAGGTAGGAGATAACCAGAGAATGAAGGAAGGCATGAAGCACTGGTTTTGTAAATAAGTGGGGTATGGATGAAATCAACTTAAATTTATAGAAGCAGCATTGAACAACGGTTGAAATATGTAAGTGGTAGAAGAAGGCCGAATCGAGTGTGATGGCATGAATTTTCAGAGTGGGTTGTAATAAACTGGGGCTCCAGCCAGATTGAGAGATCCAGATTAGTTGCAGTGGTTCTAGTGAACAGTAAAGTCTGTATTGTATCAGGGTTGAGTTTCAATTTTATGGTGCAAAGCCAGTTGGCTATTGCGAGCAATTTCTGATTCAGAGCAGTTGTAGAAGGGGAGATTGAGTTATCTAAAGCCACAACTATTTGAATCTAAGAAAAGGCACAAAGGCACAGTTGAGAATACTCAAAGAAATGATAGGTAATATTATTCCACCTAAGAAGACACTTACAAGGAAAACACAACTGAAATCTGGCCCCTAAGGACAGTACATCTTGTTTCATCCTAAAAACTTTTCTTCCTTCCTTTTTGCATCCATCGACATACGTGCTTACCAGTGTGACATCTTGCCGTCTGCCTGTTGTGTTTGCTGCTTCCCGGTTGCGACCAAAGATTTTAAAAGCTGAATTTCTTTATTGGGTTTATTTATTTATTTATTTTTTTACAATTCTATATTGTAACTAACAAAATAGAACAAAGAGGGAGGAGTCACTATAGTACATAGATTGCACATTTGTTCTCTGTCTTGTCAAAGAAAAATATAATAAAGTAATAAACCTTGTGAATCAGTTGCTGTATACTTCTAAAATGGATCAAATAGCCTTTTATACTGTAGTACCAATGAAATAAGTACAAAGCATTGACCTGTCAGTACTTTTAGGGTGGAACAATAAGTTGAATTAACTGTATTATAACAATACTTTTAATGGTCACCAAGCTTTTTACTTCTTTCAATTGATTAAGGGGCTCATTTTCAAAGTGCTTAGACTTACAAAGTTCCATAGGTTACTATGAGGCATATTTTCAAAGCACTTAGACTTACAAAGTTACATAGAGGGGCATTTTCAATATGACATCTAAGTCCAACTTTTTTGCTCAAAAAGTCCAAAGTCCGAATAAGAAAGAAGTCCATCTTTTTTTCAAAAATACTGCTTCGAGCAAGGTTTTCTGCTTTGGATGTTTTGATTTTGGTCCATTTTCAAAAATAAATATGTGCAAAATGTAGAGATTCATGCCATTGGGATGTAGGAGGAGCCAGCATTTTTAGTAGACTGGTTCCCCAGATATCCCAGGAGAGCAATGGGGCAGCCTAGAGGGCACTTCTGTGCACTTCATAAAAATGCTCCCAGGTACACATCTCACCTTTGCTCCCTTATCTTGTCCCCTGAACCCTCCAAAATCCATTCAAAACCCACTAACCCCCACTGCACACCACTACAGTAGCCCTTATGGGTGAAGGGGGCACCTATATGTGGGTATAGTAGGGTTTTGGTGACTTTGGGAGGGGTCACAGTTTCCACCATAAGTGTGACAGGTAGAGGGGTATAGGGACCTGAGTCCCCCACTCCATAGTGCACTGCACCGACTACTACACTACTTCAGGGACCTGCATGCTACTTTAATAGACCTGACTTTAACATCTGAGGCTGTCTCAGAGGCTGGTAAGTCATATTTTTATTCATATTTTTGGGGGGTAGGAAGGGATTAGTGACCACTGGGGGAGGTATTTGGGGGTCACCCCTGATTCCCTCCAGTGGTTATCTAGTCATTTCGGGCACCTTTTTGTGCCTTATTCATTATAAAAACAGGTCTAGCTCAAAACGTCTTTATTTTTGTCATGGACAGTTTTGTTTTGTCCTATTATGGCTGAAAAACATCCAAGTCTTAGGAACGCCCAAATCCTGCCCCTGACACACCCCCCTTGAGATTTGGGTGCACTGCAGAAGCATAGAAAAATATGTGAAAAATAAGTTTTGAAAATAGTGATTTGGACCTTTTTGTGATAAAAATGTCCAAATGCTGCTTTATGCCAATTTTTAGATGTTTTTCTCTTTCAAAAATGAGCCCCATAGTAACCTATGGGACTTTGTTAAGTCTATGTGCTTTAAAAATGAGCATATATATAACTTTGTAAGTCTAAGGGCCCTGTTTACTAAGCCGCACTGTAGGCACGCTAACGTTTTAGCACGCGCTAACAATAGAGGCACCCATTACATTCCTGTGGGTGTCTCTAGCGTTAGCACGCACTAAAACGTTTGCGCGTCTACAGCACAGCTTAGCAAACAGATCCCTAAGTGCTTTAAAATATGTTTCTTAAGCTGCAGTTATTTTATATTTGAGGCACATTTGAACTTTATTTCACCAGAATGAGCTATTGTTCCCTCCAGTTACTGGAACACTTAAGGATGTTAACATATCAAATAAACATCCATTATGGAGTGAGAGCTGTAAATCTTGGTGAAGAATAAAAAATTATTCATGGCAGCTAAGATTTTGGTGTACCAGTATCCCTTGCCAATTATTTCCAGATTTCTATCCAATAGCTATGGATGCCTGGATGTTCGTAAAACTTGAGAATCATTGAACTCAAATGACTGCTCAGAGTGCCAACATTACACTGACTGAGCTAGGCCAACCCTATACTTTTTTTGCAAGGCATCCAAGTTCACCTATACACAAAAAGGAATAGAGTTTGCATTAAATTAGTGGACAAAGTTAGCTATTCACCGACCTCCAAAAGTGTTCCCAATCAGTTTTAGTCTGGATGACATCTTTGTCTTTGATCCATAACTTTTATTCTCCGAGGACAAGCAGGCTGCTTGTTCTCACGACTGGGTGACGTCCGCGTCAGCCCCCACCAACCGGAAGAAGCTTCGCGGGCGGTCCGCATGCAGGGCACGCCCGCCGCGCATGCGCGGCCGTCTTCCCGCCCGTGCGCGACCGTTCCCGCCCGTGCGCGACCGTTCCCGCCAGTTCCTTTTTTTCCGCGACTGGAGAGAGTCGTGCCTTAGCCTCTCTCTCTGTTTTCAGCCCCGGAAAAACCGTCGCGTTTACGCGAACCTTTTTATTTTATTTTATCTCGTTGCCGCGTGCTCCACTTTTCTTTCTTTAAAAAAAAAAAAAAAAGGAGCACGCGCTCCCATTTTCCCTCGTTTCTAGCGGGGGCGTCGCGTTGCGGCCTAGTGGCCGCACGGTCGATTTCTTTTTTCGAGGTGTGATTACCGCCACCATCGACGACTTTAACTTCGCCGACGCGATTTTTTTGTCGATGTCCTCGAAGGTCCCGAGTGGATTTAAAAAGTGTGGTCGGTGCGGCCGGCCGATCTCACAGACCGACACCCACACTTGGTGCCTCCAGTGCCTCGGGCCGGAGCACAATATCAAGTCGTGTTCCCTGTGTCTCGGTCTCCGGAAACGGACTCAGGTTGCGAGGCAAGTTCTTCGGGACCGTCTTTTTGGAACTTGCGCCGGCCCCTCGACGTCGACCTCGACGGCATCGGTATCGACGGCCGGTTCTTCGGTACCGGTATCGATGCCCGAGAAATCGGCACCGATGGCATCGACCCCAGGAGCACAGGTCCCGTCGGCCCGCCGGTCCTCCGGTGAAGGTAGGGGTGAGAGGCCGCGTGGGCAATCGGCCCCGGTCACTCCCTCGGCCCATGGCCCTCGGGACCGAACCCTGTCGGACCCGGTTCCTCGTGACCGAGGGGGATCGACTTCCTCCTCCTCTGTTCCACCTGGCGCCGATGACGGGCATCGCAAAAAATCAAAAAAGCACCGTCATCGGTCGCCCTCGATGCACCAGGGTTCCGGTGCCGACAAGGAGTCGACGCCGAAGCATCCTCGTCGAGAGGAGAGATCCCCTTCGGTTGTGGAGGTACCGCCGCGTCAGGGTCCCAGCACTTCGGTGCCGTCTCCTGGACCCGAGCAGCTTCTGGCACCGACACCTCTACCGGCCCCACCGTCTTTCCCGGCAGCGGGCCTGGACGAGTGCCTCCGAGCCATCCTTCCGGGGATCCTGGAAGGGCTGATGCGCCAGGCTGTGCCGGCGCCGGGGGTGCTTGCGCCCTTGGCGCCGTTGACTGTGGCGCCGGCGAGCTCTAGCCCGGTGCAGAGGCCGTCGACACCGCCGCCGCTTGCGGCGCCGGTCTCGACCGCCACGCAGGTGGAGTCCCCGTCGACGTCGATGGAGGGAGCTTCGTCCCCGCCGGCGCGGGAGTCCACCGCTCGACGACACCGAGGCCTCGGTGCCTCGACGTCGAGCCGGGCCCGGTTAAGGACTCAGCTACATGAGCTTATGTCCGATACTGAGGAAGAGGCCTCGTGGGGGGAAGAGGAGGACCCCAGATATTTCTCCTCAGAGGAGTCTGCGGGCCTCCCCTCTGACCCCACGCCTTCACCGGAGAGGAAACTCTCACCCCCGGAGAGCCTCTCTTTTGCCTCCTTTGTCAGGGATATGTCTATCTGCATTCCCTTCCCCGTGGTCTCTGTGGATGAGCCGAGGGCTGAGATGCTCGAGGTCCTCGACTATCCATCACCACCTAGAGAGTCCTCCACGGTGCCGTTGCACAATGTCCTCAAAGAGACACTGCTTCGGAACTGGATGAGACCGCTATCTAATCCCATCATCCCCAAGAAAGCGGAATCCCAGTACAGAATCCACTCTGACCCAGAGTTAATGCGGCCCCAATTGCCCCATGACTCGGCGGTCATGGATTCTGCTCTCAAGAGGGCACGGAGTTCGAGGGATACCGCCTCGGTGCCCCCGGGGCGGGAGTCTTGCACTCTAGACTCGTTTGGGAGGAAGGCCTACCAATCCTCCATGCTCGTGACCCGCATCCAGTCATACCAGCTCTATACGAGCATCCACATGCGGAACAATGTGAAGCAACTGGCGGACCTGGTCGATAAGCTCCCGCCGGAGCAGTCCAGGCCTTATCAGGAGGTGGTCAAGCAGCTGAAGGCGTGCAGAAAGTTCCTGTCCAGGGGTATCTATGACACCTGTGACGTGGCATCTCGTGCTGCGGCCCAAGGTATAGTGATGCGCAGGCTCTCATGGCTGCGTGCCTCTGACCTGGACAACCGCACCCAGCAGAGACTGGCCGACGTCCCTTGCCGGGGGGATAATATTTTTGGTGAGAAGGTCGAGCAGCTGGTGGACCAACTGCATCAGCGGGAAACCGCCCTCGACAAGCTCTCCCACCGGGCGCCTTCAGCATCCACCTCAGCAGGTGAACGTTTTTCCCGGGCCCGGCAGGCTGCACCCTATTCTTTTGCAAAGCGTAGGTACACCCAGCCGGCCCGAAGGCCTCGTCAGGCACAGGGACAGCCCCAGCGCGCTCGTTCTCGTCAACAGCGTGCGCCTAAGCAGCCCCCTGCGCCTCCACAGCAAAAGTCGGGGACGGGCTTTTGACTGGATCCACGGGAACATAGCCGCCCTCAAAGTGTCCGTACCGGACGATCTGCCGGTCGGGGGGAGGTTAAAATTTTTTCACCAAAGGTGGCCTCTCATAACCTCCGACCAGTGGGTTCTCCAAATAGTGCGGTGCGGATACGCCCTGAATTTGGCCTCCCTGCCACCAAATTGTCCTCCGGGAGCTCAATCTTTCAGCTCCCATCACAAGCAGGTACTTGCAGAGGAACTCTCCGCCCTTCTCAGCGCCAATGCGGTCGAGCCCGTACCACCCGGGCAGGAAGGGCAGGGATTCTATTCCAGGTACTTCCTTGTGGAAAAGAAAACAGGGGGGATGCGTCCCATCCTAGACCTGAGAGGCCTGAACAAATTCCTGGTCAAAGAAAAGTTCAGGATGCTTTCCTTGGGCACCCTTCTGCCAATGATTCAGAAAAACGATTGGCTATGTTCCCTGGATTTAAAGGACGCATACACTCACATCCCGATACTGCCAGCTCACAGACAGTATCTCAGATTCCGCCTGGGCGCACGGCACTTTCAGTATTGTGTGCTGCCCTTTGGGCTCGCCTCTGCCCCACGAGTGTTTACAAAGTGCCTCGTGGTGGTGGCGGCGTATCTACGCAAGCTGGGAGTGCACGTGTTCCCATATCTCGACGATTGGCTGGTCAAGAACACCTCGGAGGCAGGAGCCCTCCGGTCCATGCAGTGCACTATTCAACTCCTGGAGCTGCTGGGGTTTGTGATAAATTACCCAAAGTCCCATCTCCAGCCAACTCAGTCTCTGGAATTCATAGGAGCTCTGCTGAATACCCAGACGGCTCAGGCCTTCCTTCCCGAAGCGAGGGCCAACAACCTCCTGTCCCTTGCTTCGCGGACCAGAGCGTCTCAGCAGGTCACAGCTCGGCAGATGTTGAGACTTCTGGGTCATATGGCCTCCACAGTTCATGTGACTCCCATGGCTCGTCTTCACATGAGATCTGCTCAATGGACCCTAGCTTCCCAGTGGTTCCAAGCCACCGGGAATCTAGAAGATGTCATCCGCTTCTCCACCAGTTGCCGCACTTCACTGCTCTGGTGGACCATTCGGACCAATTTGACCCTGGGACGTCCATTCCAAATTCCGCAGCCCACGAAAGTGTTGACGACGGATGCATCTCGCCTGGGGTGGGGAGCTCATGTCGATGGGCTCCACACCCAGGGTCTGTGGTCCCTCCAGGAAAAGGATCTGCAGATCAACCTCCTGGAGCTCCGAGCGATCTGGAACGCACTGAAGGCTTTCAGAGATCGGCTGTCCTGCCAAATTATCCAAATTCGGACAGACAATCAGGTTGCAATGTATTACACCAACAAGCAGGGGGGCACCGGATCTCGCCCCCTGTGTCAGGAAGCCGTTGGGATGTGGAGTTGGGCCCGCCGGTTCGGCATGCTTTCTCAAGCCACATACCTGGCAGGCGTAAACAACAGTCTGGCCGACAGACTGAGCAGAGTCATGCAACCGCACGAGTGGTCGCTTCATTCCAGAGTGGTACGCAAGATCTTCCGAGAGTGGGGCACCCCCTCGGTGGACCTTTTCGCCTCTCAGACCAACCACAAGCTGCCTCTGTTCTGTTCCAGACTACAGGCACACGGCAGGCTAGCGTCGGATGCCTTTCTCCTCCATTGGGGGACCGGCCTCCTGTATGCTTATCCTCCCATACCTTTGGTGGGGAAGACCTTACTGAAGCTCAAGCAAGACCACGGCACCATGATTCTGATAGCGCCCTTTTGGCCCCGTCAGATCTGGTTCCCTCTTCTTCTGGAGTTGTCCTCAGAAGAACCGTGGAGATTGGAGTGTTTTCCGACTCTCATCTCGCAGAACGACGGAGCGTTGCTGCACCCCAACCTTCAGTCCCTGGCTCTCACGGCCTGGATGTTGAGGGCGTAGACTTCACTGCGTTGGGTCTGTCTGAGGGTGTCTCCCGTGTCTTGCTTGCCTCTAGGAAGGATTCCACTAAAAAGAGTTACTTTTTCAAGTGGAGGAGGTTTGTCGTTTGGTGTGAGAGCAAGGCCCTAGAACCTCGTTCTTGCCCTGCACAGAACCTGCTTGAATACCTTCTGCACTTGTCAGAGTCTGGCCTCAAGACCAACTCAGTAAGGAATCACCTTAGTGCGATTAGTGCTTACCATTATCGTGTGGAAGGTAAAGCCATCTCTGGAGAGCCTTTAGTCGTTCGATTCATGAGAGGCTTGCTTTTGTCAAAGCCCCCTATCAAGCCTCCTACAGTGTCATGGGATCTGAACGTCGTCCTCACCCAGCTGATGAAACCTCCTTGTGAGCCACTGAATACCTGCCATCTGAAGTACTTGACCTGGAAGGTCATTTTCTTGGTGGCAGTTACTTCAGCTTGTAGGGTCAGTGAGCTTCAAGCCCTGGTAGCTCACGCTCCTTATACCAAATTTCATCACAACAGAGTAGTGCTCCGCACTCACCCAAAGTTTCTGCCGAAGGTGGTGTCGGAGTTCCATCTTAACCAGTCAATTGTCTTGCCAACATTCTTCCCCAGGCCGCATACCCGCCCTGCTGAACGTCAGTTGCACACATTGGACTGCAAGAGAGCATTGGCCTTCTACTTGGAGCGGACACAGCCCCACAGACAGTCCGCCCAATTGTTTGTTTCTTTCGACCCTAACAGGCTAGGGGTTGCTGTCGGGAAACGCACCATCTCCAATTGGCTAGCAGATTGCATTTCCTTCACTTACGCCCAGGCTGGGCTGGCTCTTGAGGGTCATGTCACGGCTCATAGTGTTAGAGCCATGGCAGCGTCAGTGGCCCACTTGAAGTCAGCCACTATTGAAGAGATTTGCAAGGCTGCGACGTGGTCATCTGTCCACACATTCACATCACATTACTGCCTCCAGCAGGATACCCGACGCGACAGTCGGTTCGGGCAGTCGGTGCTGCAGAATCTGTTTGGGGTGTAAATCCAACTCCACCCTCCAGGACCCGAATTTATTCTGGTCAGGCTGCACTCTCAGTTAGTTGTTCTTCGTAGGTCAATTTTTGTTATGCCCTCGCCGTTGCGAGGTTCAGTTGACCTGGGTTCTTGTTTTGAGTGAGCCTGAGAGCTAGGGATACCCCAGTCGTGAGAACAAACAGCCTGCTTGTCCTCGGAGAAAGTGAATGATACATACCTGTAGCAGGTGTTCTCCGAGGACAGCAGGCTGATTGTTCTCACCTACCCTCCCTCCTCCCCTTTGGAGTTGCGTTTTCATCTTTTTGCTTGTCATTCAACTGGCGGGAACGGTCGCGCACGGGCGGGAAGACGGCCACGCATGCGCGGTGGGCGTGCCCTGCGTGCGGACCGCCCGCGAAGCTTCTTCCGGTTGGTGGGGGCTGACGCGGATGTCACCCAGTCGTGAGAACAATCAGCCTGCTGTCCTCGGAGAACACCTGCTACAGGTATGTATCATTCACTTTCTCCCAGTGCACATGAAAAGGTCAAGTCTTGCTGATACATAACAGAATGACACTGTGTGACCAAAATACTTGCCTATATAATTTCATTCAGCAATACCAGGAGAGCCCATTGCCTGAACAATTCAATAAGATGATGCCTGGATACAACATTGCAACTGGATCCATTGAAAATACCTATTAGCTGGTAAAACATAAGTTGTTCTAAGAACATCAAACTTTTTCATGCCAGTACTATTTACTACTCAATGTAAGAACAAAATGCCCTTCCTAATCTAGTCCTTCCAGTAAATTGTCTTCTTTTCAATTTTTAAGAGAGAGTTCCTCGAGATGGTGAGGACATATTCCTGAGCCATTGGATATTCTGTAATTTATTGATAGTCTGAAATGATTGGCTAGTGCTCTGCAACACATAATGACTCTGAAGAAATCTAAGAAACAGCATCCCCCAAAGAAATTCAAGTGGGACAGGATTTGCTACCACTTGTTCTAATTTTAGCCAGGCAGATGCTTTAATGCAGCTAGGTATAAATAAAAGGTGATATGGGGCATACTTATCAGTGTGAGCTACCTTAAAGATATATTATTTTACCACTAACTCGCGCTATTTAGCACAGGTCCCATTTTATGCAATGAGACCTAGTTACTAGTAATTGGGGTTAACAGTAAAATAGCTTGTCTTAATAATAGCTGATGTCAATAGCTTTCCCCCATGGTCAAAATATAGTTGACTCGCGGGCTGCAACCATGTTAATTGAATGAAGTTGTCTCCACCAAGTTAGAAGATTGGGGATCCAAGTGGTAACTCATTGAACTAATGTAGATTGTTTTATGATGTTGCTTGGTCTGTACCAAGTCTCTAGTTAAGTTTGCTTCAATGTATCTTAAGTCCAAATCTAGGCCATTTAAAACCAAAGTTTGTTATATCCTTCTGCTTACAATAGTAAGTCATAGGCATAAGTTCTGACTTGAACCAGTTGATTTTATATCCCAAAAAAACCAGAGAACTATATAATCAGTAAAATCAGTGCTGCTAAGGTCAACTCAGGGTTAGAAAGAAAAAGCAGTAAATCAGCATATGCTACCATTTTGCACTAGATGCCCTCCAAGGTGATGCCTGTGATTTCTACATCCTGGCATATTGCTAATAACAGCAGTTCAAGTGCTAAATTGAATAGCTATGGCAATAGTAGACACCCTTGCCTTGTGTTTTGAGACAGAAAACAGCAATAAGGGTACAGTTGATCATAATACAAGAGCACAGGTGGTTATAAAGTACTGATAATAGGTAGACTTCCAATGGAGCTACTGCATTCTACTCATTGCCAGAGAATGTGGTAAAAGAAGTTAGCTTAACAAGGTTTAAAGAAGGTTTGGATAATTCTTTAAAAGTCCATAAGCCACTATTAAGGATTACTTGAGAGATTCCATGACTTATTTCTAGGATAGGCAACATAAAATCTGTTTTACTGTTCTGGATTGGCCACTGTTGGATACTGGGCTTGATAGACCTTCAGTCTGTCCCAATCTGGCAATTCTTGTGTTGTTTTGTTCTTACCAAAGTGAAGTCATATGAGATGAAATTTAAATACCTAGGTATGTATACCCTAAAAGAGAGGCAAGTCAGGTGGAATATGATAAACACTGAAGTACCTAAAAGTTACAAATAATATGAATAATTAATTAGAGCAAGAGGCCATAGATTGGATGGTAGCAGTATAAGAAAATATTTCTTCATGGTAGAGTGACAGGTGCATGGAATACCTTCCGAATAAATGGTAGAGATGAAAACAATAACAGAATTTAAAAAAAGATAGAATAAGTACTGAAAATCCCTACTTGCAAAAAAGTGAGAGGAAAGCCAGAACATGGCCAGGATCTGCCACAATGAACCTGAAATGATACTAAGACTATATGAGCCATAAGGTCTGTATCTATCATCATTTTCTATGTTTCTACGTTAGGTTGCTCAGCAGACAAAGAACCTGTGTTCATTTTTAGTGGCCAGTTGATGTTGACCCCAGATCAGTTCTACGTGCTAAAGTCTTTGCTTTTGTATAAGTAGGTTTCTTCCTGATATGATCATTTTTTTCTTTTTTAAGTTTATTTGGTTCTTAGTATTTCGCCTTTCAGCCTTAGGCAAGGATGCAACAAACTGGTTTACAACAAAATATTGGAAAAAGAGAGAAGAGAAATACCATACTTCAAATTTAAAAAAAAGAGAGAAAGGAGAAATATAGTGCTAGTGTTTTTTCCTGATCCCTCCAGGCCATGGCATTACACTTTTGCAAAGGCAAGGGAGAACAGGTGTGTTTATAAAGCAACTTTAAAAACAGGCACAATGTGAGAGGAAGTTCCACTCCAAAGGGATAGGGAAAAGCAGTCCTGCCAATATTGAAAGTGAGTTAACCAGCTGGGAATGGCCACCAACCAGTTAACTTGCTTGTTTGTGGCTATCCTGTCATTATCATTGGCAATTATCCAGTTATTGCTGAACTTCAAGCCAGCTATGTCAAGGGCATTCTGGGGGCGAAGTCCAGTTACGTCCTGGTTTAGCGGATAAATAAGACAGCATAAATAGCTGTCCTATCTTTATCTGCTAACCCATGGCCTGTTAAGTCTGAATATTAATTAACCGGTTATGCACTATCTGGCTTTTAAAAAATGGATATTAAGTGCTGAAAACCAGACAGGGCCTAGCATTGAATTTCCAGTTTTAGCGCTAGAGGCAGACAAAAAAAACGCTAGTAACTGAATATCAGGGGCAGTATGTCATGTTTTGTCTTAATACTTGTTTTTATAGTCTTTGCCAACTTCATTCCTTTGTAACATTTCTTTGACTCCCCCTCTCACTATACACTCATACATGCTTTCATTGCTGCCTGTTTGGATTAGTGCAGTATTATTTATGCAGGCATTTGTGCTTCTGAGGCTCATTCTGTTCAGAACACTGTTATTAGTCTACTTTGTAACAGAAAGCAATTTGATCATGTCACCCCTTTACTTTATAAATATCATTGGCTTCCTACACAGTTCCGTATTTAATTCATGATTCTGGCGTTAGCCCACAAAGTACTATACACTGGTGTTCTACCCTACTGTCTTCAGTGATCCTCTTTCATAGCTCTCCCTGATCTTGCATGATGGAGGTGCATGCTCGTCTCCAGTCAACCAGACAATATGCCTTCTTTTTTATTGCCCTGTATTTGTGGAACATACTCCCTCTTCCAAAACGGTTTAAGCTATCACCTTTTTATCTCTTGCCTACCCAGGCTTCCTTTCCTCTGGGAGTAACCAGTAATTCACTACCTAGTGGTAGGACAGAGATATGCAAGTTCAAATGATGTTATGCATTCTGGAAATAATGATAGTAACCACACCTCCTTACTAAGCAGTACTGATTTCTAACTCCTAATAAGTTGCTATGGAATTGTAAGTCTTAAGTGCTTTGAAAATATGCCTCTTAAATTGCGTAACTTATAGAAATAACAACAAATTTATTTTCATGAAGAATAAGAAGTATTTACAAGAATAAAGTGTAATCAAATGAATGAAGTCCGAAATTAAGAATATCACAGAATAAAAGTAAAATATCTGTTCTTTAAAATGCTGTTCTTTAAATGGACAGTAATCTGATTTGGAACTAACACACACATTCTCTGTCGGCAAACTGCTCATTACCTGCAAGTGATTACAGAGCTTGTCTTAGGACCCGGGTCGAGAAGCCTTGGCGCTTCCCTCGGGAACAGCAGAGACTGCAGGCAGTGCTCGATGGTATTTCCAACGCTGATCAGTCAGTGAGATGATATAGATGAGAGCACTTGTTATCTGAAGTTGTAGTATAGATGCATGAGGAGAGAAGTCCAGATGAGCCGAGTTGATGCCTTTTATATTACTTTATCAGCGCTGTCTTGGATTGTTTGATAAGATCGTGACGTGATTCACTGGTACCCTTTGTTGTGACTAAAGTGACCACAGGAATGTCTTGTGACAACATTTCTGGAAGATTCTCCCCGAATGTCTGTATGTTTATATCATATCTATGTGTTTTGGTGTCAAGTCTTCTTTAATTTAGAGTTTAATATATGCATTTTTAAAGAGGTAGACATAACTATAAGTAATTAATATAATGCCAGACCTAAGTCAAAAACTGCAGTTAGAGCAATCACAGCTGCATTTTTTAAATATACTTTTATTCTGAACATGAGAACATTTCAATGTCTGCATGAAGGTACTGCATAGATTGAGATATGTTTATATTTAGGTATCAGTTACTAACAGAAGAAAGTACAGTGGAGCCTCACTTATACAACATACCTATGTAATGTCATAGCCATGTGACATGTCATCATTGAGATGCTCATGGGTTTCTTTTTCTCTTTCCTGGTATTGCATTTAGGGGCCTTTTTACTAAGGCGCGGTAAAAGGGGCCCTACTCCGGGACACGCTGAGGCATATCTGAGGGAGGAGGGTAGGCATGCAGTTATCAGCCACTTTAGAAAGTGGCCAGAACGTGCAGCAAACCCACACGCTAATCGCAGCGTTGGCCACTTTCTAGCGTGGCTTGATAAAAGGACCCCTTAGTTAAAAGGCAGCAGTGCAAGGTAAGATTCTGCTTCCTCATTTATTCTTATTCTTTATTATTATTTTAATTTTATTCATAGATCACTTACCATTTGGCAATCAGAGTAACACTAAATCAGCAGTTTTGTACATCCTGCTAGTGTACCAATAAATATGATTTTTCTTCAATGGCAAGTGAAACAAAGTTTATAGTTTCATTTAATACTGCTTACTATATCATACTATCTGACTACATAGGGCAGAGTGGTATTCATATTACAAAAATTTCAGGAAAAATGTAAGGAACTCCAATTTTTGATAGGAAAGTAGAATCAATCACATTGAGAGGGATAGAGAGAAAACAGGCGGGGGAGGGGAGATAAAAACATTCATATAGTAGGAAGGGGAACAAAAGGAGGAAATTCTGTTTATTTAGCAGTAATTTGAAGCTTTAAAAAGACTAGACAAGGGTGAGTCCTTGCAAAAGATTGCAACCAAATTTTGCAGTAGGGAGAGTAACTGTTAACGAATGGAAGAAGCAAGTTAGAGAAAAGGAGCTCTGATCATGCCTCTAATTATGGATTAAATACTAGGAAAACTATGAAAAAAAGGCAAATATGAAAAGGTGAGCAAAGTTTGCTCCTGTGGTTCACACAACAAAGGGACAAACTCGTTCCAATATCGGGCCCTATATTGCAAGAGAGAAAACTGTTTTTTGATAAGGAATTTTGATGACAATGACTCTGATTTCACTGCTGGTTTTGATCGCTGGGGGAAAAAAATATCAAATAAGACAGCTCAACATTTCTGGGGAAATATTGTCAGCAGATTCTGAGGAATTTGTAGGATTTTTAAAAAATGTCATTGTGTTACTAAAAAAAAAGGGAGTATCAAGGGAACAGATATATAAATGTGATGAAACTGGATTAAATTTTGAAATGTTGCCAGCAAAAACTCCCAGCTGGAAGATTCAGCTCCAAGTTATAAATGAAGTGAAGAAAGATTGACTGTTTTAGCCTGCATTATCTCAACTGGTTAACATAAATTACTACTCAAATTTATGGAAAGTTGAAAAAAAACAAGGCTTTAAAAAACCTGACTCCTGCTGCACTTCCGGTTTCTTATAAGAACCAGATGAACACAGACATTTTTCGAAGCTGGTTTTTTGATGAATTTGTTCTGTTTGTAGAAAAGTTTTTGAAATTGCTAAACATGCCTAAGAAAGCAATCCTCATTTATAATGAGCTGTCTTGACCTGACAGGACAAACTGAGAAGTTCTGATATAAGGTCTGATATTACAGCAATTTTTCTATTTCTTAATATCATATCATTTTGTCATCCAATGGACCAGGATGTTCTTGAAGCATTAAAGAAAAAATATCGCCTTAAGGTCTCCTTTTACAAAGCTGTGCTACCGATTAGCGGCACGCTGAATGCGAAGAAGCCCATTTTATTCACATGGGCTTTGTCACATTCAGCATGCCCTAATCGGAAGCACAGCTTTGTAAAAGGAGCCCCAAGTTTGTTTATGCATTAGATGATAGAAAGGGAATGTTAGAAATGCTAAATAAAGTGAACCTGAAAGATACTGTTTACTGCATTGTTTCGCACGTCGGCCCTGGAGTACCTCCTTGCCAGTAAGGTTTTCAGGATATCCACAATGAATATGCATGAAAGAGATAATGGAGGCGGTGTATGCAAATCAACTTCATTCACATTCATTGTGAATATCCTGAAAACCTGACTGACAAGGGGGTACTTGGGAAACATTGATTTACTGGATCCCTCAATCATGGGATGAAATTAAACCACAAATCCTAGCAAGATCATGGAAAAAGTTACTTTCTGAAAATGAAAATAGACAAGAAGATGAGAATTTTCATGAAATTGCCCTTCTTTTGTTACAAAATTCAGGGGGTCTTAAGCTTAGCTCGAGTTATCTATAGTAGGGCCCATTTTATTCCTATGGACCCTGCTGCAGATAATTCAAGCTAAACTTTAGTAAAAGACCCCCTCAGACTCTGAGAAAGCAAGTGAAGATGACATACAAAAATGGATGCAGAAAGAGATGCAAGAAGGACTAACTGAGAGTGATGTTATTGCTATGGTGAATGAAAGTGAGAATGAGATGATGAAGACAATTGCACCAAGACTGTATATATGGACTAGATAAAAACTGAGAAATGAGTCATAGTGAAAGGGGCAAGGCATTTGAGGTAGCACTGTCTTATCTGGAACAAGAGGAATCAACTTCTACTGATTGTTATATTATTGAGTCGCTGGTGCAACCTTGCCTCAAAGAGGAGAAGTAAAAAGGAAAACAAACTTCAATCACAAATTTTTTAAAATAACTTTTTGTTTGACCATTTTGTATTTGCTCCATTATTTGTTCTAATTAAATTGTGTTAAATTTAACTACTGTGCTTGAATTTAGTACAGTACACTACTATATACCATATCGGTTTTCTTTATGAACCTTTTTCTGTAATAAAAAAAACTTTGTTACAGTACAAGTGTACATACAATACAGTAAATAGTTACTGAGTGGTATTAATAGACAAGATTTGAAATCCTCATTAAGAAGCTTTTTTATCCCTTATCCACTTTTTCTGTATTGCCGACATATTCAATTGTCTGATAACCTGCTGGTCTCATGTAAGTCAGATAAACAAGATTTTACTGTAATCTATTGCATTCCATTTCTGTACTTCAACCATTCATTTGCATATGATCACAAGGAGACAAAAGAATTTGGCCACAAGATTTAGATTACTGCTAAATAAAATCAACAGCCACTGTACAATTTGGGGTGCAAATATAGAGGCTTAATGTAAAAATTATTTTTCTTATTAAATTATGTCTACAAATGATATTCATTTTTATCCAGCCTACAGGCTGGTTGACAGATTAAACCAATTTGTGTTTCTGTAGTAAACTTTGTAGCTTTTTCTATTTCAGATGTTTTTTTTTTCATTGAACTCTGGAACTGGGGTGGCTGTGTTATTATTCAGTTAATATCTTTCTGTTCCTATCAGATTTTCATGTACAAAGGCATTGAATGCCAGTAAATAGAAACTGTTAACAGAGAATTAACTTCTTTGGCTCGCTTTCTTACTTATCTTCCAAATTAAAGAAAATGAAATGGGCAGAAACAGAGTATAGATTGCATGCTTTTTGTCAAAAACGGTGGGAATTTGAAAATTAATAATAAAAAAGGGAACAGATGCAGTAACATGCCAGAGGGAGATTAATGTGGAGAGGAAAATCTGTGAGCAACAAAACTGAAGCAAACTGAATCAGTGGGAGGTGGTTACACAATCAAAATTGGGGTAAAAGAGAAATTACCAACAACCCTGCTCTTGTCAAAGTTGTAGTAATGAAATCTTGGCTCTGCCAACAGTGAGAACCTGTGTTAGCACTTTGGGTTAAGGATGGTAGCCGGGTGCCAGGTAGGAGGGCAGATTAGGTTGCTGGGCAGCAGCCATTTTGTGTAGAACAGATGGCATAGAAAGCTGGCAGGGGAGGGGCTGTTTAGCAGAACTAATCAGACAGTAACAGATAGGGCAGCTGGGAAGACTGACCACAGAGAGAGAGTCTGCAGGGTAGCAGCAGAGCTCCATGATGTTTACAATGATGTGTGCCCATTGGTCCGAGACAAGAACTTATAATGTTCTTTGGCTTCATCAAATAGAAGAAAACTTTGGGTTGTAAAAACCATCCAAATAGTCAACAAAATGAAACTTATTATGGAAGTTGTGTGGATTTTGCTGGTTTTAATTCTTTTTTGCATTCTAACATTGCCTTATGTAATAATAATGGGGTAAATTTTCAGCTGGCATGGCAGTCAGGTTAATCCATCTTGGTATTTAATTTAATCCAGATAATTCAGTTCTACTGTATGTATAAGCAGCGGTGTTGAAAATCTGGATAGTGCACTCATCGCCCTAGCACTATCCATTTAGTTTAGGTCTATTGTTGAGCAGGTCTATACTAAATCACCCGCTATTGAATAATTTTGGAGCCTTGGTATAGAACAGCAGTGACTTCTGCTTGGTATCTTGTGAGTTAAGAACGTAAGTTTTGCCATACTGGGACAGACCAAAGGTCTGTCAAGCCTTATATCCTGTTTCCAACAGTGACCAATCCAGGTCACAAGTACCTGGCAGATCCCAAAATAGTAAAACCGATTTTATGCTGCTTATCCTAGAAATAAGCAGCATATCCGCCATCACCGATCCTCTTCAACCTAATGATGACCCCACTAGCTAAGTCCTTATCGATCCAAGGCCTTAACCCTTTCATCTATGCAGATGATGTCACAATATTCATTCCTTACAAATCTAAACTACACTGGCTCCCAATCAAAGAACACATTGCTTTCAAAATCTGCACTCTGGTTCACAAAATTATCTATGGTGAAGCTCTGAGATACATGACAGACTTGATCGACCTACCAACTAGAAACACATCCGAATCAACACGAACTTATCTAAATCTGCACTACCCAAGCTGCAAAGGACTCATATACAAATCAACTTACGCGTCCAGTTTTTCCTACATAAGCACACAACTGTAGAACACATTACCAAAAGCCTTGAAAACTACGAACGACCACCTAAACTTCCGGAAAACACTAAAAACTAACCTGTTTAAAAAGGCATACCCTACCGATCCAACATAAATGCCTGATCTCTGCAACACAACAAAACTAAAGAACGTTATGGACATAACACAACTCTTCCGTTGTATGATTCCCTAGTGTGGCTGTGCCACATGAACTTTATCTTACTACAACATCACTTTGTATTTGTTTTACACTGGAGTCTGTAACGCCTCTCCGGTACTATGTAAGCCACATTGAGCCTACAACTAGGTGGGAAAATGTGGGATATAAATGTAACAAATAAATAAATAGATTTTCCAAAGCCCATCTTAATAATTGCTTATGGACTTTTCTTTTAGGAAATTATTCAAACCATGCTCAGCTAACTCCTTTTACCACAATCTCTGGCAACGAATTCCAGAGTTTAACAACATGTTAACTGAAGAAATATTTTCTCCCGTTTGTTTTAAATTTGCTACTTAGTAGCTTCATTGTGTGGCCTCTAGTCCTTGTGTTTTTGGAAAGCGTAAACAAACAATTTACGTCTACATATTCCACTCCACTTGATATTTTATAGACCTCTGTCATGTCTCCCCTTAGCCATCTCTGCTCCAAGCTGAAGAGACCGTGATCGTTTCTCTATGGAGAGATGAGCCTGTCTCATTTTCTAAACTTACTAGGGTCAGCGAACTGACAGGGTACTTCAATTGCACTAATGAATTCTATTTCTACCCCCTTCTTCTTGGGCGTTGAACCTTTGTGTACTTCCTTTTGCAGGCAGGGTAGAGGGCTTTGCATTGCAAACTCATGTTTGTGTAACTTACTGCAGGGAAACACTCCTATCTAGCAATCGCAGGGCTGAGTAAATCTTTTTGTATGTGTAAAAGTGTGCCTCTCAAATGTGCTGGGGTTTGTTTCTCCCCACTGTCAGGCAGTATTGGCATAGGAGGCTTCCCCATATCAAAAATTTCTGGTTCTAAGTGAACAGGAGACTGGAATATGCTCTCTTTCTCTCCTCTTTTTCCTGTGTGTGACAGGCTAGTTTTCAGGCTTACTGGTATATTTCTCTGCTGTGTTTCCCATTTTGTAATATTTAACTCAATTGGCTGTGTAGGAAGTTATCCCTTGCCAAACTATATGGGAGCAGAGCATTTGCCTTCCTGTTGCTACAGCCTTCAATTCTAATGAAATTTGTGAGACACTGTTTGACAATTCATGTACCAAAGATACATTTTCCCTTTACTTAATTTTTTTCTTGCTGTCTGGCTCTGTTTGCAGAGTGACCAGGGCCCTCACCCATAGGTAGATGTGGTCTACAATCTGTTCACATGGCTGGTTTGTGCTCTGTATCTTTTTTTTTTTTTTCATCTGCAGGAGGAGTATTGTGCTGTATTCCCTCCCCTCTTCTTTAATAGGTTCTGCTTTTAGGAGCTTTCTTGTTATTTGTATTATCTCTTCTTTAGAAGCTTTCTTGTTATTTGTATTATCTCTCCTTTAGAGATTCCTTCCGCATGTGTTTCCTAAGCTCTTCTAATGTGTTCTTTGTATGGTGTTTCAATACAGGAACTTTTTTCCACTTTCATTTTCAACATATTATGTACAAGTAACTGTGCATTCAAAGGTGATGATATTTGAATGGAAATAGGTGCTAAAACAGTATAGATGTGGTTTAAATAAGGCTAAAAGAACATAATACTCAACTTTTAGTAGGTATAGAAAACCCGAATCTTAGAAAGTTATTTAATTTTAATGTACCATCTTCTCTCTTGCCAAATGTTGTTCGGCCTTATGCTGAAGAGAGATCTGTTTATTTTGCATCCAAACTAAAATCTATCTATCTTTCATTTGATAGTGTCCCTATTTGTAGTTTGCTAAAACCTACATCAGATTTGGATGATGTGCCAGCAGACAGATGCTGGGCCTTTTTTGACCTGGTTTCTGCCTCCGCACTATCTCCATTAATAAATAGAATATCTTGTTCTAACTGTCCTCTAGACAAACTACCTTCTTTCTTACTGCAGGATCCATTACTAGATTTAGTGAATTGGTTAGTTTTATTTGTTAATTCTACTCTTGCAAATGGTTGGTTTTCATATGATATGGGAAATATTGTGTTAACTCCTATCTCAACCCTCCAACTTCAGCACAATTGCTAACATTCCTTTTTAAGTTGATTAAGTTTGTAGTTAGTTCACAGCTAGCGAATTATATTGAGAGTTTCACATGACTTCATGATTTTCAGCATGGGTTCAGACCCTTTCATAGTATCGAGACTTCACTATTATCATTGACCTCTGAGGTGAAGAAGGTTCTCTGTCAAGGCGGTAGTATAGTGCTTCTACAATTTGACATCTCTGCCGCTTTTGACATGGTGAACCATGCATTATTATTGAACTTACTATATGATTTTGGTTTGATAGATTCAGTTTTCATTTGTTTTTTTTTAACTCAAAGACAATATACTGTACAGCTCTTTGGTCTTCACCATGTAGTGTTCCTCAGGGCTCTCCAATTTCTCCTCCTTTGTACAATCTTTACATGAGCAGATTGGGAAGATTATCTTTTGGATCTGATGTTAGGTTGTGGTCCTACTCTGATGACATTTTTCTTTTAGTTCTGGTAGATTCAGTTGTTGATGCCTTTAACTCAAAGTTAAACATCTGTATTAAAAAGATTGCAGCCTGATCTAGGGATATGTGACTTAAATTACATGAGGATAAAACAAAGATTCTTTTGTTTGGTATGAATTTTTCCGATATTCCGCAATTTATTGTTCTAGACAATGGGCAATCTTTTAGGGTAGATCAGTAGTCCAGCGTCTTAGGTATGGCTCTTGACTTTTTGCTTTTGATGGATTCACAGATAAAAAATGTAGTATGTAAGGCATATTTTAAAGCTTAAACAATAACTGTCATATTTTTTACATGATCATTTCAGAGTAATTGTACAACTGTCAATCCCAACATTGTTGAACTATGGTAGTTCTTTGTATTTAGGTGTAATGGCCAAACTTCTTTCTAAACTTCAGATGGTTCAGAACTCTGCTGCTAGATTGATTTTTTAAGTTCGCACTCTTATAATCTATTTTTTGTTTTTCCATCTGCCAAATCTGTTCATTTTAAAGCAATGTTTTCTGGTTCTTTTTGGTTTTATGCTGTTCATCTTTGGAATAATCTACTAGCACAGATTCGTTCCTTAAAAAATCTTTTTGCTTTTCTGAAGGCATTAAAAACACATCTATTTTCTTGACTTGAAGTAATTTGATTATTTTTTAAAATTCTTTATTTGTTTTAATACATTTTGTGATATCTTGGTTTATGTTTCATTTCTGTTTTTTTGTTACCGTGCCTTGAATTCCTTTTGGAAGAGTTTGGCGGGTTATAAGAATATGATAACATAATATAAGATAAGATAACATACTATCTGCTTCAGTCAGAGGTGCAGAGCATTCCAGTTTTTCATTCACCAGTCTTATCTGTCTGCATTTCTTTAACTAACAGACAGGCCACTGTGTGGGCTTAGTTTGTTCTGTTGCTGACACAGTGCTTCAGAGATCTGTCTAAAGATCTTGCTTCTCTGATTCAGCACTTTGGTCTTTCTGACTAGGACTCAGATCCAAAGGATTAAGTAATTTAGAAGTGCCCTGCTTATTGCTTTAATTTATTACATAACAATCAGGCAAATCACATTCTTTCTTAGAATTATCAGTCTGTTCCCCATACTGGGACAGACTGAAGGTCCATCAAGCCCAGTATCCTGTTTCCAACAGTGGCCAATCCAGGTCATAAGTATCTGGTGGGATCCCAAAACAGTACAATACATTTTATGCTGCTTATCCTAGAAATAAGCAGTGGATTTGTCCATACAGGTCACAGCTGAGTGAAAATGCTGGCTAAAAGGTAATTAGCAAAGAAGCAGAAAGGAGCAAATCCGAGTTGCCCTTAAGCAGCAAAGGGATACCGCATCCTACTCTGATCTCCCCTATTTGTTCATTTAATGTGTAGTTATGCTACTTCATTTAGATATTTTGCACATGTTTATATACTTTTCAGTTTGTCTAACGTACAAATAAATGTTTGTCTAACTTGATTGTGTTTATAGTTTTTAATGTAAATGTTTTAAAATTTTATATCTATAAGTATAGATAGATCTTTATGTTGATTCTTATTGTTTTCTCAGTATGAATATTTGTGTGTTTATGCAGACCCCTGATGCTGGCTATATGTCGAAGCATGGTTCATTTTGGGTCCTTAATAAAGTTGTTTCCTTTATCCTGCTTCATAGCTGACTCTATTCTTTTGCTGTGCCCATTAACACTGTATTGTTGACTCCTGACTTTGTATGCTTATTCCTGACATTTGCTATCCTTAGAGAAAAATATTGCATTACTGATAAACATTATTTCAAATATTTACAGATTAAAAAATTCATGTGTTGTCTGGAAGCCATTAAAACTATTTTTATCAGATGTGTCAGACTTGTTATGAATGCACCAGTCTGTTTGGGATTTTAGCCACTAAGGCTGTCTAGCATATTCATACTTAAGAGATGAGATTAAGAGGAGGTATGAGGGCCTTCAGAAAGTATGGCAAAAGGATTGGGCATATCACTAGGTAAATCTAGTTGGATTAGTACTGGGTAAAAATAAATTGGTGTGTCTCTTCCATCCCAATTTAACACTTTTTGTATTTGTGTATGCAAAGTTCCTTGTGGACCCCTATATAAATTGCTAAACTTTGTTAGAAGAGTAATTACATATTGGTACATTGGAACACATGATCTTTTCTTGCCCAATGCTTCTGCCTTTTGGAGGGACATATGGAATAAAATTTGTAGTATAGTCCTGATAGTTATGCTAATATCATATTTCTTGATGTTTTTACGATCTGGCTGTGATCCTCATCAATTGTCTGGACAGTGTAAATTGCTGTACATTATTCTATCTCTGGGTTTGAAGGTCTAACTGGAAGAAGTTAATAACCCCTGACACTCATATTTGAACACTGGACACACATTTTTGCTACAGTTTATTTTAAATATGAGGCCATTATTGCTAGAAAAAAATAACATACTGAATGATTTTTGACTGCTTTGTAAGGAAAGTAAACAAAACTAAGAAGAAAAGGGAACCAACATGGCTCTCTGAAGGAATAAAGGCAAAAGAGGAAGCATTTATGAAATACAGAAGAACATAGAAAAGAATACTGCATAAACCTCAAAGAGAGAAATATGGCTGACAAAAGCACAGGTGGAAGAAAAATCATCATAATTAATAATAGTTTAACAGCTCCCATCTCTCTCAGCAGAGGCATAAGTCAAGGATGTCCTGTATCTCCACTACTTTTCAACTTAGCAATAGAACCTCTTCTGATAACCATATGGCAAAATCACAACATCAAAGGCATCCGTCTGAACAGTTATAGTTCATTAGAAATCAAACTTGCAGCATATGTGGATGATTTATTGATTTTCATCTCCGACCCTGCATCTTCTATAGGAAGCCTAATGGAAGCGGTGAACTCCTTTTCAAATTTCTGTGGGTATAAAACCAACTGAAATAAATCAGAGGTAATGCCGCTAAATGACCACAACTCTATGATAGGTATTGGAGACTCACATTTTAAATGGGCACCTTTTAAAACTTAAATATTTAGGGGTTTGGTTAAATAAGGATCCTTTGCATGGTCTTGAAATTAATACATCTAAAATATTAAATATAATAGATGAGGCAATCACTAATTGGTTCCCCCTTAATATATCATGCTGGGGGAGACCAGAAACCATCATAATGATAACATCTAAAATAAAGGCCTTTGCAAAAGAAAATTTTACAAAATTATAAACATTAACCCCCCTGTTTACTAAGCCGCGCTAGTAGCTGCTCTGCACTAATGCCGACATAGCTCATTCACTTTGAATGGGCTGTGTCGGCATTGCCACGTGGCCAGGGCGGCCCTATAATGAGGCCAACTGAAGCGGAGGCCTCAGGTGGCACCTTAGAGAGAGCAGCATGACAAAGCCCACCTGTTGAGCAGTCTGACATCTTTTCCCCCTCTCATACCCTTCCTTCCCCCCCCCCCCCCCCCAGTTTATTTTCATTCGCTGCCTCTGGTCTCTTCTTCTCTCTACCATGTTCTGCCCTGTCTGTCTTGAACCCTTCTCTTCCTTCCTCCACTCTTTACCTCCTGTTATTCTGGACGTGAGACCTCGAGCCCAGGCCGAGGCCTAGTATAGGATTTTGGCCAAGGCCTAGTGTAGACCGAACAGGCCCTACGCACCACCCCAGCTACCAAGGCCCGCACACACACAACAGCTAACAGGCACCACCGCCGATCGGGAACACACTCACGTAGTCCAAGCAAGTGGGCCTCATGGCCGACCGGGAACCCAGTCACACTCTGGAAGGGCAGAAAGAACAATGAAGGGTCCCCAAGGGACTGAGCACAAGCAGCGCACACAGTGCAGGGTAGAGACACATGAAAAAGGGTGAGAGACAGAACCTCTAAAGGTATACACAAGGCTGTGCCACATGGCGATCAAGAATACAGGAAGCCCCAGAAGAGAACACTCTAGGCTGTACTATACAACATTCAAGGGAAAAAGGGAACCAACTAACGGAATGTACTCTAGGCTGAACCATTCAGCACTCAGGGAAAGGGGAAGCCACTCAAAGGAATACTCTAAGGTATGACACTAGGTGCTCAAGGGAAAAAGGGAAACCACTCATAGGAATACAGTAGGCTGTGCCCCGCAGCACTCAAGGGGACTAGGCTACACCTTACAGCATACAAAGATACTGGAAACCTTACAAGGAACACACTAGGCTGTACCATACAGCGCACAAAGGAAAAGAAAAACTACCTATAAGAATACACAAAGCTGGCCCCACAACACACAAGGGAAAAAGGAACAGTAAGCAAACAGAGGAAGCTGCCTTGACACACACAGACTGGAAAAGGAACACTTCTCACCTGAAACAGGAGACAGATTCAGCAAACAAAGAGAACTAAAACCAACAAACAGGAGCAATATACAAGGACAGGGGGACTGCCAAACGGAGGCAGAACCACAGGGAGCAGAGCAACAGCTCAGGAGCAGAGAGAGAGAGAAAACTAAAGAAACAAACTGGAACAATACAAGGCACCAGCTTACCACAGACAGCACAACATTAGAGCAGCATAAAGCAGACCGGCTGTAGGGGAGTGAGGCAATCAAGCTCATGCTGGGAATACCCAGCATACACACACACAGAATCAACTAGCACCGAGGAGAAAGGCTAAACTCCAAGGTGAACACAAGCGCCCAAGCACAGGCTGGCTTCAGATGAGCAAACAAAGCAATCAAACGCTAAAGCAAGGGTTGTAGGGAAAGGTAGGCTTAAGTAGATCAGGCTTCTGATGTCTGCTGCATCAAATGTCAGCTCAGCCCCAGACAAGCCAATCAGGAGTGAGTCCCAAACATTCCCCTGCCTGCTAGCAGAATCATAACACCTCCGCTTGTTGGGTAGAGCCGCCAGGCTGCGGTAGTAATTTATATTCGCTGCCTCTCTCTAATGCGTTCTCTGTCTGATGTAGCTTCCTATTTCCTTGGGCAGGACGCGCTAGAGAGAAGACTCAGAAGCCAGCGGCAGGCAGCGAATGTGAATCGCTGCTGCAGCCTGGCGGCTCTGCCAGGCAAGCAGAGGTAAACCGGGGTGTGGGGGGGAGAGGGGTTTGAGAGAGACAGGGCAGAATGCAGTAAAGAAAAGAAGAGGCTGGCAGCAGGCATCAAATGTAAATAAACTGTGGGGAGAGGGGTTTGAGAGAGAGAGAGAGAGGGTGGGGGAAAATGATGTCGGACCGCCTGCAGGGGGGAAGGGGTTTGAGAGAGAGGGGAGAAAACAAGGAGGTTGGATGAAAACAGGAGACGGGATGAAGTCTAAAAGCTGAAGCCAGTTAGGTTAATCTCTGTTTCCCCTCTCCTGCGCAACTGCCACCCCATACACTCAAAACAAAGCAGACAAGCATATGAATTGCTGCATCCATGTTGTCATTTTTTATTGCTGGTAGCATTTTTATTTGATCTCACTTACATTTTTTAGCATGCCAACTTGTGCAGCATACGATAGAGGAAACGGAATAACTTTTCATAGGTAGAGTAGTAATTTGTTATAAATCATAATCAGTGTGTCATTTGGAGGGGCTGGTTTAGGGACACCCTAGCACGTGCTACATTCATGCAGAGATTTTTTTCCTGGTACAGGGCCACTAAAACAGACAACATGTTATGAGAATCAGGTGCTCAACATTTAGGGCCCTGTTTACTAAGCAGCACTATAGGTGAGCTAGCGGTTTTAGTGCGCACTGATGCTAGAGACACTCATAGAAATATATGAGTGTCTCTAGCAAAATTAGAATGCGCTAAAAATGCTAGCATGCCTTAGTAAACAGGCCCCTTAGAATTTCTATCTATTTATTTACTTATATATGACATTTATATCCAGTGCGTTTTTCTAACGTAAAGGGTGCCGGTACTCAAATGCCAGGCCATCCTTCAGGGGTGAGGTGATCACTGAGGGACCCACCCCACAATGATCAGGCCCCCTGCAACCAGTCACAGAATCCATGACAAGGCAGAATTCATGTATAGGGCCTGAGCTCTTTCACATAAACAGGGGTACCATGGGTCAATTTTAGTAGACAATGAAAAAGGTGCCGGTACTCGGTACCCCCAAGTACCCCCACAGAAAGAGCCCTGTTTATATCCCACATCAAACATGAATTAGGTTGAAACCTGGCAGCATTTAAAATATTGTTTTTTTTTCCTGTGCCTAAATCAAAAGAAAAAATGGCACGTAGAACTTGCTCATTTTGTTTTGTGGATTGCAATGGTATATTATAAAAATGCAATTGATATTTTTTATTACTACTGATTGATATACAGCAGAAGTTAACCAGGTTGACTTCATGCTTTCTAATATAATATTTAACAGCATTTTCTCAGTTATTACCCAAATATGAACACAATTATAATGTTAATAAGTTTTGGATGTTACTGGATTCTATTCTGTATTTCCAGTTTTGGCACAGTATAAGTCATCACAAGGATAAAATATAAGAAAACCAATGGACTTCATTAGGGGCTTATAGCCCATGTAGTTATGTTTAAACATGCTCAAAACAGAATAATCCATTTGTACAAAAGAGATGAGGTGAAGCTGTGATTCCATGTACCCCATTGAAAAGAGAGTTTAATTTTATTTCCAGTCTTTATAACATCAGGCTTCCCAAGGCAGATTACAACAGTTAAGATGAACCTATTAGTAAACAGGATATCCTGACTGAAATTTGGCTATGTATTACTGTATTGTATAGAACAGTGTAGAAAAATGAGCACAAAATACAGCTTTATTAGTGCTGTTTCCAGCAGCTGCAATAAACTTTGAAGCTGTTTTAGGGATATTCAGTTTTTATTTCATGATATTTTTATCTACATATGGGAAGCTTTCAAATAAATTAAAAATGTGTCAAATAAGTTAAAAAAATAAGTAAAAAAAAAAGAAAAGAAATCTTTTGTCCTCCACTTTTTAAGGCACTGCCTATCCAACTGGAATAGCTTTTGACATTTTACAGATGGACCACCCATAGGCAGTCCCTTATTTCTAATAATCGTTTTGCTATTGTTTTCAGTACTGTTTGCTATTGTCTTGAGTGAACCAGTGTGGCAGCAAGCTCCGCCTATATGGATAGGCTCACCTTGCCTCCTGTTTTATCTAACCTCCTTGGGGGAAAAGATGTCAAACCACCTGTGGGGGGGGGGGGGGGGTGATGGCTAGAGTAATGCTTGCTAGACTGCTTACAGGGGGAGAAAGATAAAAGGTACCAGACCGCGGAGGGAAGGAAGAAAAAGGAAAGACACTGGCTCTCAGATGTTTTAGAATATCAGCCCCAATATAATTAGTTGTATTATGGTGTGTTAAATTGTGCTTTTCTTTTGCTCACATTTTTTTTTGTGCTCCTTGTTGTTTGGGTATCTTGGATCTCTTTTATGTTTTTGGAGAAAAGCAGGTTAAAGTATGTGCTGATAGAAACATGGTTCTTTGCGTTTGTCTGACAGGATCTATTGTTTTGCTTTGACTGCAGCTGCTACCCTCTAAGAATCTGCTGCCCTAGGCAGCTGGCTAGTCTTGCCTAATGGTTGGGGCAGTCCTGGCCCCACTGATATTTTAGATGTTTGTGGGGGGGGGGGGGCACTAGCTCATCCCTTGCCTCAGGCAGTGGTTGCCTTGAGCTGCCCCTGCACGTGACTTAGTAAACAGGGGGGTAAATTATCAAAATTTCTCTGGAATAACAAAGCTCCAAGAATTTCACTTAAAACTCTTAAAGCAATCTAATGTAATGGCGGTGTCGGTTTCCCTGACTTTTATGATTATCATACTGCCTCTTTAGCAAGATATGGTTTACAGTGGTTCACAGCTTCTAACAGTTTCAGAAAATTCATTGTTGTTCCAAGTGGAAAAAGAAATGATATCTCCAATCCCTATTTCTTTATTACTCACTACTACTTCCTCCTCTCTGCCTTCCTTTTTTTTTTTATTAATTTCTATTATTAAACAAGCAAAGATATACTTGTACAGAAAAGTTCAGTTAAATTAAAATGTTAATACAGAAAGTAATATAAGAAAAATTATTCTATTAACCTCACTCAAGTCCACAATTCGAGTCCAGGATCCCTAAACCATGGAGATCAAGGAAATACTAATTAAATTTTTATCGGCTGTGCTCAAATCCTATATTTCTTAACAAGAGCAAATGCTGGATAATTCAACCTCCAGCATTTCATTTAGATGTTATAAAGGCTGCGAGTTGAGAAGGTTCGTAATAAGCAAATTTCTCTGATTGGTATCTGATCACACATTTACATGGGTATTTAAGGAAAAAAGTAGCTCCTAACTGAAGCACTTCTGGTTTCATTTGAATAAATTGCTGATGTCTTTTTTTGTGTCCCTTGAGACACCCGGATAAATTCGAATTTTTAAACCCTTAAAGGTTTTTTCTTTATTTTTGAAAAACATCCTCAAAATCCAAATTTTATCTGGTGTCAAAGCTACTGTATCCACCAAGGTAGCTGCTGTTACTTGTTCTGTGTCTAATGTTTCCAGCAACTTGGAGACATCTAGCACCTGATTATTCTGAACCTGTTGATTTTCATCACTCTTGATGGAAAGATAATAAACCTGTGAGAAGGTGGGGGGGGGGGGGATATTGTCTTCCCTAACCCCCAATATTTCCTTAATATAATTTTTTTAACATTTCCCAGGGAGAGACAGTCAGTTGTTGAGGAAAATTTATAAAATGTAAGTTGTTACTTGTAGAGTAATTTTCAAAGATTTCCATCTTCCTCCTAAGATTCGTCAAGTCTTTAACCATATTACTTTGCAGTAATTGCATTTGCTGAAAGTCTTTTTCTTGATTTTGAACATGCTGATTCACAGATTTTAAACCATCCCCTCTAGTACTACAATATCTTTATTTATTTTTTGTACCTGAGGGCCTAATACTTTCCCTAAGTTAGAAATTAAAGACCACAAATTGTCCAAAGTCACCTCAGGAGGTTTAATGAATAAAGTTGTAAGTTGAGTGGTCAGTACCTCAGCATGTTGTACTGTAGTTTCTCCTTCTCGATTCGTGGCTCCAAACTCTCCCGTCGTCGTGAATGCCATCTCCACAGCTGACGGAGGAGTTTGTAAACTCCTCAAGTCCCCCGCTTGATCGTAATCCACCTCCCGTCATTCTGTACCTGGGGCTCGATCCGCTCCCAGGACTGAGGACGCTGCCATTGGGGAGCTGCTTCCAAGCAGCTGCGGGGGAGGGGCTCCAAAGTCAGGGCTAAGTGTAACTTCCAGCCCATAGTTCTGCCCAGGACCTCCATCTGCCCCAGACTGAACAAGCGGGCCATTCACCGATGATTCAGGATCCGGAGTTCGCCGCAGAAATGTTAAAATTGGCCCAGGACGAACCGGAAGGTTTGCGGCAGCAGCCTGGCCTCTTCTTTTCGGCATCACAGAAAGTTTTAGCAGTTAATCGCAGGAGCTCTCGGACATGTCCAATTCACTCTATGGCCATCTTGGACTCCCTGCCTTCTTTAATAAATTTTTGCATCATAATATCACAGCCTTAACAATAGTGGATTGTACACAGAAAACAAATAGATGGTATTCCTCCCATATTTCTCTATGGAATAATTTAAAATTGGGAAAAACCTGATTTGTTGGCCACTTTGGCAAAATTTGAAAATATGGTCGCTTGATCAAATTATAGATAATAACGAATGTATTTCATTTGAAAACCTACAATATAACTTCAGCCTTCCATCTAATCAACTTTTTCATTGGCTTTAACTGACAAATTCATTCAAAAAGAGTTCCATATAAGTAGCTTTATTGGCCAACAAATTGGTGCGCGCAGACTCTTTGTGACACCATTCTTTCCCAAGGTAAAATAGTGTCCTCTTTTTATAAGGTACTGAACTCATACAGATTGCTTAATGAAATTAATATGCAGCCCTTTGATCTAGATCTGGCACTTTTCTGGTCCAAAACTAATAGACCAACTCAATCAATTAGTATGTCTCAATCTTTGTATTTTTTTAATACACAGAATACTTTGGACTCCAGTCAAAAAAAAGAAAAGAATGGAAAGCAGGCCTTTCCTCTACTAACCTATGCTTGCACTGCAATAAATCCCCAGGAGTATTGATGCATATGATTTTTGAATTTCAGATGATACATATGTTTGTGAATGTCAGTATATCATTGTATATCAAGTATATCATTGATATATTGCCAGACCTGAGATCAGGTCTAGCAATTTATCAATGATATACTTGAATGCAAGCTTCAGTTCTCTTGTAGTTTAATAGGTCTTCCCACCTTCACCATGGCTTAGATAAAGACAAAAGTAGCCTTTTTGATATTCTGATCTCCATAGCTATACAAACTATTTTAGGCAACTGGAAAAATTCATCTATGTTGAATAGTACCTTTTGGTGGAATACTGTATGTCTTACTGGTAAATATGAGAACAGGGCTGTGGAGAAAACCAATAAACATAACTCTGTATCTCGCATATGGAAACCGATTGATTTATGTTCATCTTAACATTCTGGATTAAATTCTGTAATGTCGTCTTTTTTACTAACCATAACTATTTTATACCAGCGAATTAATCTCCTCAATGTCTTCACTCACTCTGATTGCAACATAGCATCCTTTCTTAAGTTCAATAGTTCTATTACTGTTACTTATGTTTTTTTCTCTGTATATTGTTTCTTACATCATTGTAATGACACTCCTTCCCCCCCCCCCCCCCACCCACACACCAAAAAAGAAAGAGATGAGAAGAGTTTAAAAATTCTTCCCAGTGGAAAAGATCCAGGTTAAGCCCATGGCAATTCATGTTCTTTCTATACCTTTAGAAACACAGTTCTCAGGACATAGGTTAGAAATGAGTCCTAATCCCACCTCCTACGATGCCTTTTACTTCCCATTGGGCTATGTGTTCCAAGCATGATTCCTGTGCACTGCTAACCTGGAGTTCCTGCTTATTCTGCTTTCTATCTCCTCTCCCTCTAGAAGCTGTTCTCCTTCCTCCATGAACTCCATCGACTCTGGCCGGCTTTCTTCATTGGCATCTTTTTTGAGAGTAAGGGCCGGCCCCACCCCTCCCCAGCCTCCTTTTGGTTCCATGATATACTGCTTAGTGAGCCAAGAGAATTGGGCTTGATTTATATCCGGGCCACTCCCTAAGGACTGACCCCTTCCAGGAAGGCACTGCAGGTGTTGAGCTCCTCCCTTCCTGAGAATGTGCCAGGTTTTTCTCCTTCCTAGGGATTCTGTGCCTGTCTTGAAGAAGAATAGGCCCCAGTACCTTGAGGAAAGGTTTAGTATCCTGAGATTTACCTTCTTCGTCATTGCAACCTGCATACCTAAATGGGCACATAGAAACGCAGTACCAGCACTGAATATCACCCAGCACCCATATATCTTCTGGGTTCACCCAAAGATATGGATATTCAATACCAGGGCCTAAGCATGGTCCAGTATGGACTATCCGTGTCTAATTTAGCTGTTGATGGTTAGTGCTTAAGAAAAAGCTGACCACCTCTGGCTGAATATTGACCTAGAAATAGTTCTACAGAAATGGGGGATAAAGGAAAAACCCCTGGAAAGCTGTGTATACTAATGCCTGTAGTATGGGATATACGGTTCTAAATCTAGAGTGATGGAGAAGGATGACATAGATTTAGTGGCAGGCACGAAGGCATGAAAACCATTTTAGGGATATAGTTATACTGGGGTATGACCTGTTCAGAAAGGACAGGGTAGCAAGTAAACAAGGAGGTTTAGTGTTAAAGATAATATTAAAGTGACAGAATTGCAGGACAATAGGGAGTGTAGAGGAAGCACTGTGGGTTAATTTGGGAAAGAAGGAATGGATCATGTATTTACTTTGATGTGATATACAGGCCTCCTTCAGAGGCAGAATAGAGATTTAATTTAAGGCATTCTCATTTTAGCTATGAGAGGGGAAGTATTACTAATAGCTGATTTCAGTATGCCATATTTTGACTAGGACATCCCTGTTGTGGTATCCTCTAGAAGTAAGGAGATCCTGGATTCTCTACAGGGAGAGGTGTTCCAGCAGTTGGTAGTGGAACCCATGTCTATGGGAAAATACTGGACTTAAGAGTATAGTTTTTCTGATGGCATAGTAAGAGATCATTTGGCATACAGCAATCACTAGGGATAGGCAGCCAGCAAATTTTTGTTTCAGTTTTTTTTCTTTTTTTCATTTCAAAATGAATGTCGTTAATAGTGCACACTATTAACATATAATACATGAACCATCGGGAACGAGTGTACATAAGTATTGCCACACTGCTTGCTTTTCATTTTATTGTCATCTCACGTAAATACAAAAAGACAGGAATATTATTGAAGTGGTGTAGGGCTATGGGGTGTGGGACAGGTTCTTGGGAGTTGGGAAGGGTTTGTTTATGCTTGCTTTTCATTTTGTTGTCATCTCACGTAAATACAAAAAGACAGGAATATTATTGATGTATAAGACAAAGCCACTTTTGGTGGGCTCCTCAGCTGTAATGAATCTGTATATCATGTGGTTTTCCACTATTAATATTTGCTACTGTATGTCCTGTGGATTCATTCAATAAAGCTTCCTGTTCAAAATTTAAAAAAATATATAGTGGAATTAGAAAAGTTACAGAGAAGGGCGACAAAAGTGATAAAGGGGATGGGACGACTTCCCTATGAGGAAAGGCTAAAGCGGCTAGGGCTCTTCAGCTTGGAGAAGAGACGGCTGAGGGGAGATAGAGGTATATAAAATAATGAATAGAGTGAAACGGGTAGATGTGAATTGTTTGTTTACTCTTTCCAAAAATACTAGGACTAGGGGGCATGCTTTCTTAGCCGCCGCAGCACACTGAGCAGAGGATTTCAATGTATCATTAACAACGACGCCGAGATCCCTTTCTTGGTTGGTGATTCCTAATGTGGAACCTTGTATTACATAGCTATAGTTCGGGTTCCTCTTTCCCACATTCATCACTTTGCACTTGCTCACATTAAACGTCATCTGCCATTTAGACTCCCAGTCTTGTAAGGTCCTCTTCTAATCTTTCACAATCCTCTCGCGATTTAAGCACTTTGAATAACTTTGTGTCGTTAGCAATTTAATTACCTCACTAGTTACTCCTAGACCATCTCAGGTCAATATTTAGCTGGTGGTGGTTAGTGGTTTTGTTAATGTTGACTGTTGCTGGCTAAATTACCTCTGGATATTCAGTGACTTGCCACATGCAGGACCAGCACTTAATATCTGGGGTAAATTGCATTGGTGCTTGCTATAAGAGTTTATGCAGGTCTTGTCTAGTATCAGCCGGGGCCCATATAAGACAGTTATGCAGGCCCTGGCTGAGTACTGGCTGGGACCTGCATAACTTTTAAATCTTTCCCAGCCCCTGCAATCACTCTTCCCCTGAAATGACCCCTCTTCTATCTCCTTCGCCCAGCAACACCATCCAGTGAATTGAGTTGGGGGCAGGAGCGAACCCCACTCATCCTGTCCCTAGCAATTGACTCATCAAAATGATTGCCATGACCTCTAGCAGCAGCAGCCCTCATGGTGGTGATGGCAGAGGAGGGTGGTAAGAGGATCATTTCAAGGGAAGACAGATTGGAAGGGAGACTGTTTCAGGGGAAAGGGGATTATGCAGGTGCTAACCAGTATTCAGTTTCGGCACCCACCTAGCTAAGTACCTGAATTTAGGGCAACTTTTGAGCTTGCCTAAACTTTCCTGCTTAACTACGTGGGTGTCAGCACTGAATATTGTTGCCAGCTCCTCCCCAACGCTGCCCCTGATCTGTCCACTTTTTTGATGGCCTATCAACTGAAGTTTAGCAGCACTGCCCAGTTAATGGAAGATTGGTGGTTGAGCAGCCTTGAGCCTCTCAAACCCGCTTAAATTGCTTTGCATATCAGGTGATATCTGCATATATACCCTAATTCTATAAACCTGCACACTTAATTTGCATTTAAAAGTTATAGAATAAGATCATTTGCACAGGTAACGTAGTTCAATAATTGGTTGATATTGGAGTAACAGCCAACTATTGGCTATAACTGCCTTTAGTTGTTATTCTGTAAGTTGCATGCTCAAATTCCAGTGCGTGCAACTTCAAGGAGGCATGGATCTGAGAGGAGCATGGACAGGTTGGGGGCATGTCAAGTAGTTAGGCACACAGGTTATAGAATGCTATCATTCACTCTCCTAACTGCCTACTGTTAGGCATGAACATTTATGCCAACCATTGAGCTGGCATAAGTGCTGGTGCCTAAAGTTAGGCATATAAATTCAGACTTACACTAGTATTCTATAACAGTAGTTGTGCGTACTTTTAAGAAAAGTGTAGGGGAATTCTACATATGGCGCCTAACATTAGGCAATATTTTGGCTTGGAAAAACGTTCTAACAGATGCAAGGTGCCAAAATGGGACAGAAATGGGAGGTTCACGCAAAAAAAAACCATTTATAGAAGTGCCGCAGGGATCTGTACTGGTACTATTTAACATATTTATAAATGATTTTGGAAATCAGAACGACGAGTGAGATCAAATTTACAGATGATACAAAATTATTCAAGGTTGTTAAACACATGCGGACTGTGAAATATTCAGGATGACCTTAGGAAATTGGAAGACTGAGCATCCAGATGGCAGATGAAATTAATGTGGACAAATGCAAGGTGATGCACATTGGAAAGATAATCCAAATCATAGTTACCTGATGCTAGGGTCCACCTTGGGGGGTCAGCGTTCAGAAAAAGATCTGCGTGTCATTGTAGATTATACACTGAAAATCTTCTGCTCAGTGTGCAGCAGCAGCCAAAAAAGCAAAGAGGATGCTAGGAATTATTAGGAAAGGGATGGTGGAATAAGACCGAAAACACTATAATAGCCTTGTATGGCTCCATGGTGCGTCCGCACCTTGAGTATTGCATTCAGTTCTGGTCTCCGTATCTCAAAAAAAATACAGCAGAATTAGAAAAGGTTCAAAGAAGAGCGACCAAAATGATAAAGGGATGGAACTCCTTTCATATGAGGAAAAGCTAAAGAGGTTAGGGCTCTTGCAGCTTGGAAAAGAGACATGAGGGGAGATATGATTGAGGTCTACAAAATCCTGAGTGGTGTAGAAGTAAATCGATTTTTTACTTGTTCCAAAAGTACAAAGACTAGGGGACACTCAAGGAAGTTACATAGAAATACTTTTAAAACCAATAGAAGGAAATATTTTTTCACTCAACAAATAGTTAAGCTCTGGAACTCTTTACCAGAGGATGTGGTAACAGTGGTTAGCGTATCTGGGTTTAAAAAGGTTTGGACAAATTCCTGGAGGAAAAGTTCTAGCTTCCCTTTTGCTTTCTAAATCTCTCTCTCCCTCCCCTTCCTGGATTCTCAGCCAGAAACCTGCTTCTGACATTCAAGGTACAGGACCCTCTTGCCCAGGGCTTTTTTTGAGGGGTTACTTAGTATCGGCACATTTTCCGTTGTCTGCTAAAATTGACCCATGGTCCTCATTTTAATGAAAGAGCTCAGGCTCTACATACAAATTCTGCCTTGTCATAGATTCTGTGACTGGTTGTTGTGGGGGGGTCCCTCAGTGATCACCTCACCCCTGAAAGGTGGCCTGGCATTTGAGTACCGGCACCTTTTTTGCTAGAAAAATGCACGGCTCTTGCCCTGGATGTTAGCTGCCCATTCCTCCTGCTCCCTTCCTTCTGTAAGGAAGAGTTTTTATAAGTCAGGTATGGCTCCTAGGCTTCCAAAGCTCCACTCTAGCCTGACTCTAGTTGGCTTAGCTTTTTTGCTCTTGGATTGAAGGATAGGCTGTGAACTCCAACTGTCAAGGTTCTTGGGCACTCTGCTCCCTCCTAGGTTCAAGCTATCTGCTTTCTGAGGTTGTACAGCTGCTGCCCCTCCCCAGCGATCACTGCAGCTCCTCTCCCCCAAGGATCACTGTAGCTCCTTTCCCAGTCTGTCTGCTGCAAGGTATTTCTGGCAGTTGCCACTTAACATAGGCAGCTATTAGAAGACATAACCGTATATAACAGACAATCAAAAACAGGATACCCGAGCCACACTGTAAGCTCTTAAAAAGCTACAATGAAAGCACCCAGTCCACTGCCATAAGCAAGACTGCCAAATGCACTATATGCAGTACACAGGACGCTCCCATCGCACAGTAAGGTGCGTCCAACCCAAGTGCAGTGAACTTATCAGCACCAAACCATAACTTGATGAATTAGCGCTTCTCCAATCACTCAGGCTCGGGTATTCCCGCCCTCCAAGCTGCGACATGCAATATAATATAAACAATAATTAGATCAAGGGGTGGTTAGGAGAGTAGGCTGCTCCTGTTCGTGTCCCCAGGGAAGAAAAATGGAGCGTGCAGTAATGCTGTGGGCTTTAAGCCTGCAGTTAGCCCCTCATGGCATGAAAACTCCTGGTCACCATGGCTCCCCAGCTATTGCAGTTCGCCCCCCCCTCACAGCTGAGGTGTGGGTGCATGGGTGCACAGTGCCATGCTATGGACGGCTTCGAGCACTTTGGTCCTCTGCCTTATTCTTTATCAGGTAAAAGGGTTTATTTTCCCTTTCTGTTGTCTATTCTTGGTTCCCATGATATTATCTTCCCCTTTATTCCTTCCCCTACTTTGAATTTAACTTAACTTCCCCATCTTCTGAGGCCAGTCAATGTTTTTTCTCTGACTCGAGTTCCAACCTCTCTTAAAGCTCCCCTGGAGATAATCCAATCAGAAGGCAATGGCATAGGCATTGGAATGGGGCTATTAATGGGTGCCGTGGCATCCCCAAAAATCCGGAGGAGGCAGGAAGCACACCAGGCTCTTCCCAATCCCACCTGACACCCTACTACCGCTGCCATTGCTGTTTCAGCAGTGGTGGCAAAAACAAAGAAAAAGAGATCGCAGGGCCACACTATTCATGCTTGCGGCTGCCAACTCTGCTCCAGAACAGGAAGTGATGTCAGAAGGAACTGGCAGCCACGAGTATGAACAGAGCGATTATGTTTGTTTCTTCGCCGCTGCTGCTGTTGGTCTGGATAAACAGCAGCAGCAGTGATGGGGGTGTTGAGTGGGAGGGGATAGATGCTGGAAGTTGGTGAGGGATGGAGAAAGTTGCAGACAGTGGTGTATACAGGGAAGAGGGAGACAGACACTGGATGGGGATAGACGCTGGATGGAAGGGGGAGAGAGGTGGCTGGATAGAAAGGTGTGAGAGAAGGCAGATACTGGATGGAACTGGAGAGAGAGAAGGACCAGACTCCCTTGCAGCCAAAGAGGTGCTATGGCTGGCAAAACTTCACATTGTTTATGAAACCCTGGCTCATTGTGATGGTGACTCCTACAACATGGCGCCAGTGAGACAATCTTGTGGTCCTTGAAGTCAGCACATTGGGGATAAACAAAGTTATGCGTGCGTCACCCGCAAGGCCAGCATGCATGCCATTAGCCCAGCTGCAGCTTGTGATTATTATATTAAAAGAAGCTCATATCTGATTGTAATGGAAGTGAATTTTAAAGATTGTTTTTCAACCCTGTCTTGAACGACTAGTGCACTTGGGGTCTGTATTGTTGATTAGAAGTAATTCTGTTTAAGTGTTACCTTAAAGGATTGCTTTTCAACTCTGCTTTTGTCCGATAAGACACTCTGAAATCTTGTCTTTGACTGAAAGTAACTTTTCTTGTAATATAAAAAACAAGTTGGAATGCAGAAGATAAACAGCTGTAACTAATTTGGTATGCAAAGGGGAGGATGGTTCTTATTTCCCAGGCCCAGCTTGGCCACCTGGACTTGAGAAAGCACAGACATAAGCATTCTGTGATTTTCCATAGAAGCTTTCTGTAACTTTCCTTAGCTCTGGACATGGGCTCAGGGCTTAATAAAAAGGGAGGGCTTATCACAGTAAAGGGGGGTTCATCTGTGAGTAATGTACAGACTGCGTAGAGGATCTGTTGTTCCTGGTCTAAAAAGCTCCTAGCTCTCGCTGTGAATTGGGCCCCCCCAGCTGATGATAAGAGCCTGGTTGATGGAGACCAGTGATGATTGTAAGTATATAATGTATTGCTTCTTTTCCTGGTCTAAGAGATATAGAGAGGCCAGTGATGTAATGATTGTTTATATAGCTAATCATTGTGTTGCTTCTTTTCCTGGTCTAAGAGATGTAGAGGCCAGTGATGTAATGATTTTTTTTATGTAGCTAATTATTGTATATGTGCTAAACATTATATATATATATATATATATATATATATATATATATATATACTAGCCGTTAAGCCCGTTAAAACGGGCGAGTTTTTTGTTTTCCTATGGCCTCCCCCGTCCACCAACCGTGCTCTCTCCCCTGCCCTCCCCCCATGTCTAACAACCCTGTTCTCCCTCCTGGCCTCACCCCCCCCCCCGTCCACCAACTCTCCTCGCTCCCTGCCCTCCCCCCATGTCCAGGAACCCTCCTCTTTCCTATGGCCTCCTCCCCCGTCCACCAACCCTGCTCTCTCCCTTGCCCTCCCCCCATGTCCAGCAGCCCTCCTCTCTCTCCTGGCCTCTCCCCGTCCACCAACCCCCTCTGTCCCCTGCCCTCCCCCCATATCCAGCAAACCTCCTCTCTCCCCTCCCCCCCCATATCCAGCAAACCTTCTCCCTTCCCCCATGTCCAGCAACCCTTCTCTTTCCTACGTCCTCCCCCTGTCCACCAACCCTGCCCTCTCCCCTGCCCTCCCCCCATGTTCAGCAACCCTCCTCTGTCCCCTGCCCTCTCCCCATGTTCCCTGCCCTCTCCCCATGTCCCCTGCCCTCCCCATGTCCAGCTACCCTTCTCACCACCACCCTCCCCTCTCCGTGCCGGGCCCCCTGTACTGACATGACAGCGGGGTCGGAGGTCAGTTTCAGCTCGGTCGCCATCAGCTGTGCGGTCTCACAAACTCATTTCCGGGATACCCCACTGTTCCGGTGCTGTTCGTCAGCAGTGCTGCCTTGGTGATGCGATGCCGTCTGCTGGGTCCTTGTGCTCTCAGTTGCTGCGGCAGTTGTTCCGTTGGGTATCACCTCCGACTCAGCGGTGGGCGAGAGACCAGGCGCACGATTTCCCCCAGGCGGCCCTCGCATGTTCGCTCGGTTCGAGGCAGCGTCGGAACCGCTCACCTGTTCTCTGGGCCCCAACACTGGTGGAAGCGCCGTCCTCTGCTTCCCCATGATCATGGTTGGGCAGGCAGGACGGAGGGGAGGCAGCAGCAACGTCGGGGAGGGGGTATTCAATCGTTCCTCCTTCCCCCTCCGATTCCCATGCCCCGTCCTTCTCTCCACGTACCGTACATTCGGGCTGTTTTCTGTACTCTCTCTGCCCCTCACCCCGTCTCTGACTCCTCCTCCTTTCTGGTTTTGGAGCTGATGGAGGCGGGGCTTAGACTTTTGCTCTGAACGTTCGAGCTCTACTGCGCATTTGCGGGTGAGTCGGTCACTTGTCATTTATATAGATTGATATATATATATATATATATATATTGCTCCTCTGATAAAGGTCTCATTTACTTATTACGGATCCAAAAGAATCCACGGTAATTATTGGGTAGTCTGTGTCAGTGAGACAAGCTGTAAATCCATAGCAGTACACTGATATAAAAGGCTTCTGTGTTGACATTTCATCCGAGTTGCAGCTCCTGCTGTCCGTCTGACTGACCAAATGCCATTTGCTGGATGCCTGCATCAGGTTGTATAGTTGCCATGTATAGCCATTTAATCAGTGCTTGTAGGTAGAGAAGCTGACTGAATTATAGTCTGCCTAGGGTAAATGTGTGTTTACGGTCAGCTGTTTCTATGATAAGACTTTCATTGTCTATTCTTGCCTTTTCCTATTGTTTTTGCTGCTATTTTAAATAAATAAGCACTCTATGTTAGTTCTGTTTATTATTTGGACGTAGTGAGCTTGGATATGGAGATAAGAGGGAACATTTGCTTTTGACACTACTTTGCTAATGCCAGAATGTGGCAGTGTCCTGTTTTTCTGTAATCTATACTATGTCACATTCCCCAATAACACCCCAAAAGATTATCTGTGTATGCCCCACAGCTGCATGGAAATGGGAAGAGAGGGGGGCCAGATGCTGGATAGAAGTGTGGCACGAGAAGGGTCATATGCTGGATGGAGGGGAGCGTGAAAGAGGACAGATGCTGGGTGGAAGGGAAGAGAGGGGGCAGATGCTGGATGGAAAGGGGGAGAGAGAGGGGGCAGATGCTGGATGGAAGGGGGAGGGGAAAAGACACTGGATAGAAGGGATCACAAAAAGAGGGCAGGCACTGGATGGAAATGGGGAGGGACCAGGCTTTGGATGGAAATAGAGAGAGAGAAGGGTCAGATGCTGGATAGAGGAGGAGAAAAGAGGGCAGATGCTGGATGGAAATGTGGAAAGAGAGTGGCCAGATGTTGGATGGAAGGGACCAGAAAAGAGGGCAGATCCTGGATGAAAGTAGGGAGAAAGAGAGGGCAGACTTTCGATGGAAGTGGGAGAAAGAAGGGTCATATGCTGGATGGAGGGGAGCGTGAAAGAGGACAGATGCTGGGTGGAAGGGGGATATAGAGGGGGCAGATGCTGGATGGAAAGGGGGAGGGGAAAAGAGAGGAGGCAGACACTGCATAGAAGGGATCACAAAAAGAGGGCAGGCACTAGGTGGAAATGGGGAGAGGGGCCCGACTCTGGATGGAAATAGGAGTGAGAAGGGTCAGATACTGGATAGAGGGGAGAGAAAGAGGGCAGATGTTGGATAGAGGGGAGAGAAAGAGGGCAGATGCTGGATGGAAATGTGGAGAGAAAGTGGCCAGACGCTGGATGGAAGGGACCAGAAAAAGAGGGCAGATCTTGGATGTAGGAGAGAGAGGTCAGACTCTTGATTGAAGAGGGGAGAAAAAAGGTCAGATGCTGGATGGAGGGGGGAGCGAAAGAGACAGACACTTGATGGAAAGGGGAAGAGAACGAAGGAGCAGATGCTGAATGGAAAGGGTGAGAGAATGGGAGCAGATGTTGGATGGAAAGGTGGAGAGAAAGGGAGCAGATGCTGGATAGAAAAGGGGAAAGAAAGATCAGACACTGAATGGGAGGATAGAACAGAGATAAAGGGCATATGCTTGATGGAAGTAGGGAGAACAGGGGCAGAGAGAGAGGACAGATTTGTATGGAGAGGGAAGCAGAGAAAAAGCAGATGCTGGACTGAAAAGGGAATAGAGGGCAGATGCTGTATGGGGGACAAAAAGAGGGCACATGTTGGATGGAAGGGGATAAAAAGGGGGCATGTGTTAGAAAGAAGGGGAAAGAAGAGGGTATATTTTGGAAAGAAGGGAGGGAAAGAGGCAAAGCTGGAAGGAAGTGGGGGAGAGAGGGGCAAATGCTGGATGGGAAAAGAGGAGAGTGTTAGTGAGAGACTGGGAAATAAGAAATGGCATTGTAGGTGGACACAGTTTTTTTTAAAAAGGGAAATTGAAGACTGTATACTAGGAAAGAATTAAATCTGGAGAGAGGCAGAAAAATAAATTGAAGAAAGCTGAAAGAAAAAGGAGAAGAAAGGAGAGGAAAAATGACAAATGTACATGAAATATTGGTAAGAGAGTTAAGAAGACAACGAGGAAAGCAGAAACAAGAGATTGGGACCAACACAATTAGAAAAAGTAAATGGCCAGACAAAGGTAGAAAAAATAAATTGTATGTTTAGTTTTGGATAAAGTAGTGTGCTATCTGTGTTAATAAAATTAATATAGAAAATGGAAATAAGCTGATATCTTTAATGGACTAATTTTAATACCTTTTTGACTAATGTTTGGAGACCAAACCCTCCTTTCTCATGTCAGAACAGGATACCATAACAGCAGTATACTGTCCTGACCTGAGGAAAGAGGTTTAGGCCTCTGAAAGTTAATTGAAAATGTATTTAGTCCAATAAAATGATACCATCATCATATGTTCAATTTTTGTTGTTTGTATTTGTTAATTTTAGTGTAGTGATTGGACTATGTCAGTTTTTGAAATTTACATCTGCTATCTTTATATTTGCACAGTACAGGGGGATGCACATCACTTTTTCTCTTTCTTTGGTCTGGCACTGTGGCGACAGGGACCAAAGGGCATGGTCTTTTCTATCACAGTACACCATGAGCTATGTGGCATTTAGCGTGCACTAAATCCATTAGCGCACCTTAGTAAAAGGACTCCCTAATTTAAATGTTTAGCTCACACTATCTGCAGTTCTAGTTAAGTAACAATAAAAACAGGCAGAGCTGGGACAGAATTGCAGTGCATATACATATTTCATAAAATATGCATGTGCGCATATAGAGTAGATTCACGCATTTACATTTTCTTCAGAGCAGATATAAGGTGTGTGAGAGAATTAAGACACTTGTAGGGGATACATTTGAGAACCTATTTTATAAAGGCACATAGGTGCCTATGTAGCCTTTACAATAGGCACTAGGTACTTTTTTGGACATTTCACATTACCCATGAAGTAAAATTTTTAATTGATCCAAGGCATTATTGAAGTATTGAACACAAAGCAGAGTATGTTTTCTTTTAATTGTAATTTATGTACATTCATACATCCAGCTATTTGTTGTACCAGCAGGTATTCTGAATAGCTTATTTATAGGTGGAACATTCAGTCCCTCTACAAAATCACTTCTTTATTATGGCAGATATGCTAACTAAGCTCTATAAATAACATTGAGAAAGTACCAGATGTTCCAAGCCTTTAAAACTAATAGTAACATTATTCACTATGATGATACTTTTTAGATTTTTTAACTTCTACTAGCTGTTTGTTATGTTTTCTACAGTTTAACAAATTTTAGACCGATCCTGTTGCCAGGAATTCTCCAGACTCAAAGGCGAAAAACAGACTGAGTTT